>NW_027476419.1:0-243544 GCF_051020955.1 Megalopta genalis | reverse complement strand
AGCGACACAAATGATTTAGCTTCAAATACTTGCGATATAAATGATATACCTTCAACTACAGGCAAAACAAACGAGACAGCTTCAAATCCATGCGGAACACATGATTTAGCTTCAAATCAATGCGATGCACATGGTGTAGCTTCATATTCTTGCGAAACAAGTGGTTTAGCTTCAGATACTTGTGATAAACATGATTCAGCTTCAACTGCATGCAAAACAAATGAGTTAGTTTAAAATGCAAGAGAAACACATGATTTAGCTTCATATCGATGCGAAACACATTGTTTAGCTTCATATTCTTGCGAAAAAAATGTGTTATCTTCAAATACTTGTGATATTCATGATTTAACTTCGACTGCATGCGAAACAAACGAGTTAGCTTCAAATCCATGCGAAACGCATGATTTAGGTTCAAATCAGTGCGAAGTAGAAGGCGTATCTTAAATCCATGCGACACAAATGATTTAGCATCAAATACTTGCGATTAAATGATATAGAGTCAACTGCAGGCGAAACAAACGTGTTAGCTACAAATCCACGCAAAAAAACATGACTATCTTCAAATCAATGCGATATAGAAGGTCTAGCTCCAAATCCATGCGAAACACATGATTTAGCTGCAAATCAATGCGATGTGGTAGAATCTGCTTCAAATCCATGCGAAACACATGATTTAGTTTCAAATCAATGTGAAGTAGAAGGCTTAGCTTCAAATCCATGCGAAACACATGATTTAGCTTCAAATCAATGCGAAGTAGAAGGATTAGCTTCAAAGCCATGCGACACAAATGATTTAGCTTCAAATACTTGCGATATAATTGATATAGCTTCAAATGCAGGCGAAACAAACGAGTTAGCTTCAAATCCAAGCGAAACACATGGTTTATCTTCATATTCTTCCGAAACAAATGGTTTAGCTTCATATACTTGCGATATAAATGATACACTTTCAAATGCAGGCGAAAGAAACGAGTTATCTTCAAATCCAAGCGCAACACATGGTTTAGTTTCAAATCAATGCGAAGTAGAAGGCGAAGCTTCAAATCCACGTGACAAAAATGATTTTGCTTCAAATACTTGCGATATAATTGATAAAGCTTCAAATGCAGGCGAAACAAACGAATTTGCTTCAATCCATGCGAAACAAATGACTTAGATTCAAATCCATGCAAAACACATGATTAAGCTTCAAATGCATGCGAAACACATGATTCAGGTTCAAATTCATGGGAAACACGTGGTTTAGCATGAAATACATGCGAAACAAATTAATTAGCTTCAGAGTACTTATGATATACAGGATTTAGTTTCAACTACACGCGAAACAAACGAGTTAGCTTCAAATTCATGCGAAACACATGATTTTGCTACAAATCAATGAGAAGTAGAAGGGTTAGCCACAAAGCCAAGCGACACAAATGATTTAGCTTCAAATACTTGCGATATAAATGATATACCTTCAACTGCAGGCAAAACAAACGAGATAGCTTCAAATCCATGCGGAACACATGATTTAGCTTCAAATCAATGCGATGCACATGGTGTAGCTTCATATTCTTGCGAAACAAGTGGTTTAGCTTCAGATACTTGTGATAAACATGATTCAGCTTCAACTGCATGCAAAACAAATGAGTTAGTTTAAAATGCAAGAGAAACACATGATTTAGCTTCATATCGATGCGAAACACATTGTTTAGCTTCATATTCTTGCGAAAAAAATGTGTTATCTTCAAATACTTGTGATATTCATGATTTAACTTCGACTGCATGCGAAACAAACGAGTTAGCTTCAAATCCATGCGAAACGCATGATTTAGCTTCAAATCAATGCGAAGTAGAAGGATTAGCTTCAAAGCCATGCGACACAAATGATTTAGCTTCAAATACTTGCGATATAATTGATATAGCTTCAAATGCAGGCGAAACAAACGAGTTAGCTTCAAATCCAGCGAAACACATGGTTTATCTTCATATTCTTCCGAAACAAGTGGTTTAGCTTCATATACTTGCGATATAAATGATACACTTTCAAATGCAGGCGAAAGAAACGAGTTAGCTTCAAATCCAAGCGCAACACATGGTTTAGTTTCAAATCAATGCGAAGTAGAAGGCGAAGCTTCAAATCCACGTGACAAAATGATTTTGCTTCAAATACTCGCGATATAATTGATAAAGCTTCAAATGCAGGCGAAACAAACGAATTTGCTTCAAATCCATGCGAAACAAATGACTTAGATTCAAATCCATGCAAAACACATGATTAAGCTTCAAATGCATGCGAAACACATGATTCAGGTTCAAATTCATGGGAAACACGTGGTTTAGCATGAAATACATGCGAAACAAATTATTTAGCTTCAGATACTTATGATATACAGGATTTAGTTTCAACTACACGCGAAACAAACGAGTTAGCTTCAAATTCATGCGAAACACATGATTTTGCTTCAAACCAATGCGAAGTAGAAGGCTTGCTTCAAATCCATGCGAATCAAATGATTTTGCTTCAAATTCTTGTGATATACATGATATAGCTTCAAACGCAGGCGAAACAAACGAGTTAGTTTCAAATGCAGGCCAAACACATGATTTAGCTCCAAATTCATGCGAAACACATGGATTAGCTTCATATACTTGCGAAACAAGTGGTTCAGCTTCAGATACTTGTGATAAACATGATTTAGCTTCAACTGCATGCGAAACAATCGAGTTAGCTTCAAATCCAAGGGAAACAACTGATTTAGCTACAAATCAATGAGAAGTAGAAGGGTTAGCCACAAAGCCAAGCGACACAAATGATTTAGCTTCAAATACTTGCGATATAAATGATATACCTTCAACTACAGGCAAAACAAACGAGACAGCTTCAAATCCATGCGGAACACATGATTTAGCTTCAAATCAATGCGATGCACATGGTGTAGCTTCATATTCTTGCGAAACAAGTGGTTTAGCTTCAGATACTTGTGATAAACATGATTCAGCTTCAACTGCATGCAAAACAAATGAGTTAGTTTAAAATGCAAGAGAAACACATGATTTAGCTTCATATCGATGCGAAACACATTGTTTAGCTTCATATTCTTGCGAAAAAAAGTTATCTTCAAATACTTGTGATATTCATGATTTAACTTCGACTGCATGCGAAACAAACGAGTTAGCTTCAAATCCATGCGAAACGCATGATTTAGGTTCAAATCAGTGCGAAGTAGAAGGCGTATCTCAAATCCATGCGACACAAATGATTTAGCATCAAATACTTGCGATATAAGTGATATAGCTTCAACTGCATGCGAAACAAACGAGTAGCTTCAAATCCATGCGAAACAATTATTGTAGCTTCAAATCATTGCGAAGTAGAAGGCTTAGCTACAAATACATGAGAATCAAATGATTTAGCTTCAGATAATTGCGATATAAATGATATAGCACCAAAAGCAGGTGAAACAGACGAGTTAGCATCAAACCCATGCGAAACAAATGCTTTAGGTTCAGATACTTGCGATATAAGTGATAAAGCTTCAAATGCAGGAGAAACTATCGAGTTAGCTCCAATTCCCATGCGAAACAAATGATTTAGCTACAAATCAATGCGAAGTAGAAGGCTTAGCTCCAAATCCATGCGGAACCAATGATTTAGATTCAAATACTTGCGATTAAATGATATAGAGTCAACTGCAGGCGAAACAAACGTGTTAGCTACAAATCCACGCAAAAAACATGACTATCTTCAAATCAATGCGATATAGAAGGTCTAGCTCCAAATCCATGCGAAACACATGATTTAGCTGCAAATCAATGCGATGTGGTAGGAATCTGCTTCAAATCCATGCGAAACACATGATTTAGTTTCAAATCAATGTGAAGTAGAAGGCTTAGCTTCAAATCCATGCGAAACACATGATTTAGCTTCAAATCAATGCGAAGTAGAAGGATTAGCTTCAAAGCCATGCGACACAAATGATTTAGCTTCAAATACTTGCGATATAATTGATATAGCTTCAAATGCAGGCGAAACAAACGAGTTAGCTTCAAATCCAAGCGAAACACATGGTTTTATCTTCATATTCTTCCGAAACAAATGGTTTAGCTTCATATACTTGCGATATAAATGATACACTTTCAAATGCAGGCGAAAGAAACGAGTTAGCTTCAAATCCAAGCGCAACACATGGTTTAGTTTCAAATCAATGCGAAGTAGAAGGCGAAGCTTCAAATCCAGGTGACAAAAATGATTTTGCTTCAAATACTTGCGATATAATTGATAAAGCTTCAAATGCAGGCGAAACAAACGAATTTGCTTCAAATCCATGCGAAACAAATGACTTAGATTCAAATCCATGCAAAACACATGATTAAGCTTCAAATGCAGGCGAAACAAACGAGTTAGCTTCAAATCCAAGCAAAACACATGGTTTAGTTTCAAATCAATGCGAAGTAGAAGGCTTAGCTTCACATACATGAGAAACAAATGATTTAGCATCAGATAATTGCGATATAATTGATAAAGCTTCAAATGCAGGCGAAACAAACGAGTTAGATTCAAATCCAAGCGAAACACATGATTTAGTGTCAAATCAATGCGAAGTAGAAGCCTTAGCTTCAACTCCATGCGAAACAAATGATTTAGATTCACAGACTTGCGATATAAATGATATAGCTTCAAATAAGGGCGAAACAAACGAGTTAGCTTCAAATCCATGCAAAACACATGATTAAGCTTCAAATGCATGCGAAACACATGATTCAGGTTCAAATTCATGGGAAACACGTGGTTTAGCATGAAATACATGCGAAACAAATTATTTAGCTTCAGATACTTATGATATACAGGATTTAGTTTCAACTACACGCGAAACAAACGAGTTAGCTTCAAATTCATGCGAAACACATGATTTTGCTTCAAACCAATGCGAAGTAGAAGGCTTGGCTTCAAATCCATGCGAATCAAATGATTGTGCTTCAAATTCTTGTGATATACATGATATAGCTTCAAACGCAGGCGAAACAAACGAGTTAGTTTCAAATGCAGGCCAAACACATGATTTAGCTCCAAATTCATGCGAAACACATGGGATTAGCTTCATATACTTGCGAAACAAGTGGTTCAGCTTCAGATACTTGTGATAAACATGATTTAGCTTCAACTGCATGCGAAACAATCGAGTTAGCTTCAAATCCAAGGGAAACAACTGATTTAGCTACAAATCAATGAGAAGTAGAAGGGTTAGCCACAAAGCCAAGCGACACAAATGATTTAGCTTCAAATACTTGCGATATAAATGATATACCTTCAACTACAGGCAAAACAAACGAGACAGCTTCAAATCCATGCGGAAACACAATGATTTAGCTTCAAATCAATGCGATGCACATGGTGTAGCTTCATATTCTTGCGAAACAAGTGGATATTCTTGCGAAACAAGTGGTTTAGCTTCAGATACTTGTGATAAACATGATTCAGCTTCAACTGCATGCAAAACAAATGAGTTAGTTTAAAATGCAAGAGAAACACATGATTTAGCTTCATATCGATGCGAAACACATTGTTTAGCTTCATATTCTTGCGAAAAAATGTGTTATCTTCAAATACTTGTGATATTCATGATTTAACTTCGACTGCATGCGAAACAAACGAGTTAGCTTCAAATCCATGCGAAACGCATGATTTAGGTTCAAATCAGTGCGAAGTAGAAGGCGTATCTTAAATCCATGCGACACAAATGATTTAGCATCAAATACTTGCGATTAAATGATATAGAGTCAACTGCAGGCGAAACAAACGTGTTAGCTACAAATCCACGCAAAAAACATGACTATCTTCAAATCAATGCGATATAGAAGGTCTAGCTCCAAATCCATGCGAAACACATGATTTAGCTGCAAATCAATGCGATGTGGTAGAATCTGCTTCAAATCCATGCGAAACACATGATTTAGTTTCAAATCAATGTGAAGTAGAAGGCTTAGCTTCAAATCCATGCGAAACACATGATTTAGCTTCAAATCAATGCGAAGTAGAAGGATTAGCTTCAAAGCCATGCGACACAAATGATTTAGCTTCAAATACTTGCGATATAATTGATATAGCTTCAAATGCAGGCGAAACAAACGAGTTAGCTTCAAATCCAAGCGAAACACATGGTTTATCTTCATATTCTTCCGAAACAAATGGTTTAGCTTCATATACTTGCGATATAAATGATACACTTTCAAATGCAGGCGAAAGAAACGAGTTATCTTCAAATCCAAGCGCAACACATGGTTTAGTTTCAAATCAATGCGAAGTAGAAGGCGAAGCTTCAAATCCACGTGACAAAAATGATTTTGCTTCAAATACTTGCGATATAATTGATAAAGCTTCAAATGCAGGCGAAACAAACGAATTTGCTTCAAATCCATGCGAAACAAATGACTTAGATTCAAATCCATGCAAAACACATGATTAAGCTTCAAATGCATGCGAAACACATGATTCAGGTTCAAATTCATGGGAAACACGTGGTTTAGCATGAAATACATGCGAAACAAATTAATTAGCTTCAGATACTTATGATATACAGGATTTAGTTTCAACTACACGCGAAACAAACGAGTTAGCTTCAAATTCATGCGAAACACATGATTTTGCTACAAATCAATGAGAAGTAGAAGGGTTAGCCACAAAGCCAAGCGACACAAATGATTTAGCTTCAAATACTTGCGATATAAATGATATACCTTCAACTGCAGGCAAAACAAACGAGATAGCTTCAAATCCATGCGGAACACATGATTTAGCTTCAAATCAATGCGATGCACATGGTGTAGCTTCATATTCTTGCGAAACAAGTGGTTTAGCTTCAGATACTTGTGATAAACATGATTCAGCTTCAACTGCATGCAAAACAAATGAGTTAGTTTAAAATGCAAGAGAAACACATGATTTAGCTTCATATCGATGCGAAACACATTGTTTAGCTTCATATTCTTGCGAAAAAAATGTGTTATCTTCAAATACTTGTGATATTCATGATTTAACTTCGACTGCATGCGAAACAAACGAGTTAGCTTCAAATCCATGCGAAACGCATGATTTAGCTTCAAATCAATGCGAAGTAGAAGGATTAGCTTCAAAGCCATGCGACACAAATGATTTAGCTTCAAATACTTGCGATATAATTGATATAGCTTCAAATGCAGGCGAAACAAACGAGTTAGCTTCAAATCCAAGCGAAACACATGGTTTATCTTCATATTCTTCCGAAACAAGTGGTTTAGCTTCATATACTTGCGATATAAATGATACACTTTCAAATGCAGGCGAAAGAAACGAGTTAGCTTCAAATCCAAGCGCAACACATGGTTTAGTTTCAAATCAATGCGAAGTAGAAGGCGAAGCTTCAAATCCACGTGACAAAAATGATTTTGCTTCAAATACTCGCGATATAATTGATAAAGCTTCAATTGCAGGCGAAACAAACGAATTTGCTTCAAATCCATGCGAAACAAATGACTTAGATTCAAATCCATGCAAAACACATGATTAAGCTTCAAATGCATGCGAAACACATGATTCAGGTTCAAATTCATGGGAAACACGTGGTTTAGCATGAAATACATGCGAAACAAATTATTTAGCTTCAGATACTTATGATATACAGGATTTAGTTTCAACTACACGCGAAACAAACGAGTTAGCTTCAAATTCATGCGAAACACATGATTTTGCTTCAAACCAATGCGAAGTAGAAGGCTTGGCTTCAAATCCATGCGAATCAAATGATTTTGCTTCAAATTCTTGTGATATACATGATATAGCTTCAAACGCAGGCGAAACAAACGAGTTAGTTTCAAATGCAGGCCAAACACATGATTTAGCTCCAAATTCATGCGAAACACATGGATTAGATTCATATACTTGCGAAACAAGTGGTTCAGCTTCAGATACTTGTGATAAACATGATTTAGCTTCAACTGCATGCGAAACAATCGAGTTAGCTTCAAATCCAAGGGAAACAACTGATTTAGCTACAAATCAATGAGAAGTAGAAGGGTTAGCCACAAAGCCAAGCGACACAAATGATTTAGCTTCAAATACTTGCGATATAAATGATATACCTTCAACTACAGGCAAAACAAACGAGACAGCTTCAAATCCATGCGGAACACATGATTTAGCTTCAAATCAATGCGATGCACATGGTGTAGCTTCATATTCTTGCGAAACAAGTGGTTTAGCTTCAGATACTTGTGATAAACATGATTCAGCTTCAACTGCATGCAAAACAAATGAGTTAGTTTAAAATGCAAGAGAAACACATGATTTAGCTTCATATCGATGCGAAACACATTGTTTAGCTTCATATTCTTGCGAAAAAAATGTGTAATCTTCAAATACTTGTGATATTCATGATTTAACTTCGACTGCATGCGAAACAAACGAGTTAGCTTCAAATCCATGCGAAACGCATGATTTAGGTTCAAATCAGTGCGAAGTAGAAGGCGTATCTCAAATCCATGCGACACAAATGATTTAGCATCAAATACTTGCGATATAAGTGATATAGCTTCAACTGCATGCGAAACAAACGAGTTAGCTTCAAATCCATGCGAAACAATTATTGTAGCTTCAAATCATTGCGAAGTAGAAGGCTTAGCTACAAATACATGAGAATCAAATGATTTAGCTTCAGATAATTGCGATATAAATGATATAGCACCAAAAGCAGGTGAAACAGACGAGTTAGCATCAAACCCATGCGAAACAAATGCTTTAGGTTCAGATACTTGCGATATAAGTGATAAAGCTTCAAATGCAGGAGAAACTATCGAGTTAGCTCCAATTCCATGCGAAACAAATGATTTAGCTACAAATCAATGCGAAGTAGAAGGCTTAGCTCCAAATCCATGCGGAACCAATGATTTAGATTCAAATACTTGCGATTAAATGATATAGAGTCAACTGCAGGCGAAACAAACGTGTTAGCTACAAATCCACGCAAAAAACATGACTATCTTCAAATCAATGCGATATAGAAGGTCTAGCTCCAAATCCATGCGAAACACATGATTTAGCTGCAAATCAATGCGATGTGGTAGAATCTGCTTCAAATCCATGCGAAACACATGATTTAGTTTCAAATCAATGTGAAGTAGAAGGCTTAGCTTCAAATCCATGCGAAACACATGATTTAGCTTCAAATCAATGCGAAGTAGAAGGATTAGCTTCAAAGCCATGCGACACAAATGATTTAGCTTCAAATACTTGCGATATAATTGATATAGCTTCAAATGCAGGCGAAACAAACGAGTTAGCTTCAAATCCAAGCGAAACACATGGTTTATCTTCATATTCTTCCGAAACAAATGGTTTAGCTTCATATACTTGCGATATAAATGATACACTTTCAAATGCAGGCGAAAGAAACGAGTTAGCTTCAAATCCAAGCGCAACACATGGTTTAGTTTCAAATCAATGCGAAGTAGAAGGCGAAGCTTCAAATCCAGGTGACAAAAATGATTTTGCTTCAAATACTTGCGATATAATTGATAAAGCTTCAAATGCAGGCGAAACAAACGAATTTGCTTCAAATCCATGCGAAACAAATGACTTAGATTCAAATCCATGCAAAACACATGATTAAGCTTCAAATGCAGGCGAAACAAACGAGTTAGCTTCAAATCCAAGCAAAACACATGGTTTAGTTTCAAATCAATGCGAAGTAGAAGGCTTAGCTTCACATACATGAGAAACAAATGATTTAGCATCAGATAATTGCGATATAATTGATAAAGCTTCAAATGCAGGCGAAACAAACGAGTTAGATTCAAATCCAAGCGAAACACATGATTTAGTGTCAAATCAATGCGAAGTAGAAGCCTTAGCTTCAACTCCATGCGAAACAAATGATTTAGATTCACAGACTTGCGATATAAATGATATAGCTTCAAATAAGGGCGAAACAAACGAGTTAGCTTCAAATCTGTGCGAAACACATGATTTAGCTTCAAATTCATGCGAAACACATGGTTTAGCTTCACATTCTTGCGAAACAAATGGTTTAGATTCCGATAATTGTGATAAACATGATTTAGCTTCAAATGCAGGCGAAACAAACGAGTTAGTTTCAAATCCATGCGAAACCCCTTGATTTAGCTTCAAATCCATGCGACACACATGATTTAGTTTCAAATCAATGCGAAGTAGCAGGCATAGCTTTATATTCTTGCGAAACAAATGGTTTAGCTTCATATACTTGCGATATAAATTATATAGCTTCAAATGCAGGCGAAACAAACGAGTTAGCTTGAAATCCAAGCGAAACACATGGTTTAGTTTAAAATCAATGCGAAGTAGATGGCTTATACTCAAAGCCATGCGAAACAAATGATTTAGCTTCACATACTTGCGACAAAAATGATATAGCTTCAAATGCAGGCGAAACAAACGAGTCAGCTTCAAATACAAGCGAAACACATGATTTACCTTCAAATGAATCCAAAGTAGAAGCCTTATCTTCAAAGCCATGCGACGCAAATGATTTAGCTACAAATACTTGCGATATAATTGATATAGCTTCAAATGCAGGCGAAACAAACGAGGGAGCTTCAAGTCTATGCGAAACACATGATTTAGCTTCAAATCCAAGCGAAACACATGGTTTAGTTTCATACTTGCGAAACAAATGGTTTAGCTTCATATACTTGTGATAAACTTGAGATAGCTTCAACCGAATGCGAAACAAACGAGTTAGCTTTAAAACCAAGCGAAACACATGATTTAGCTTCAAATCAATGCGAAGTAGAAGGCTTAGCTTCATATCCATGCGAATCAAATGACTTAGCTTCAAATACATGCGATATAAGTGATATAGCTTCAAATGCAGGCGAAACAAACGAATTTGCTTCAAATCCATGCGAAACAAATGACTTAGATTCAAATCCATGCAAAACACATGATTTCACTTCAAATCAATCCCAAGTAAAAGGCTTAGCTTCAAATCAATGCGAAGCAATCGGTTTATCTTCAAATACTTGTGATATACATGATATAGCTTCAAATGCAGGCGAAACAAACGAGTTAGCTTCAAATCCAAGCAAAACACATGGTTTAGTTTCAAATCAATGCGAAGTAGAAGGCTTAGCTTCACATACATGAGAAACAAATGATTTAGCTTCAGATAATTGCGATATAATTGATAATGTTTCAAATGCAGGCGAAACAAACGAGTTAGATTCAAATCCAAGCGAAACACATGATTTAGTGTCAAATCAATGCGAAGTAGAAGCCTTAGCTTCAACTCCATGCGAAACAAATGATTTAGATTCACAGACTTGCGATATAAATGATATAGCTTCAAATAAGGGCGAAACAAACGAGTTAGCTTCAAATCTGTGCGAAACACATGATTTAGCTTCAAATTCATGCGAAACACATGGTTTAGCTTCACATTCTTGCGAAACAAATGGTTTAGATTCCGATAATTGTGATAAACATGATTTAGCTTCAAATGCAGGCGAAACAAACGAGTTAGTTTCAAATCCATGCGAAACCCCTTGATTTAGCTTCATATACTTGCGATATAAATTATATAGCTTCAAATGCAGGCGAAATAAACGAATTTGCTTCAAATCCATGCGAAACAAATGACTTAGATTCAAATCCATGCAAAACACATGATTAAGCTTCAAATGCATGCGAAACACATGATTCAGGTACAAATTCATGGGAAACACGTGGTTTAGCATGAAATACATGCGAAACAAATTAATTAGCTTCAGATACTTATGATATACAGGATTTAGTTTCAACTACACGCGAAACAAACGAGTTAGCTTCAAATTCATGCGAAACACATGATTTTGCTACAAATCAATGAGAAGTAGAAGGGTTAGCCACAAAGCCAAGCGACACAAATGATTTAGCTTCAAATACTTGCGATATAAATGATATACCTTCAACTGCAGGCAAAACAAACGAGATAGCTTCAAATCCATGCGGAACACATGATTTAGCTTCAAATCAATGCGATGCACATGGTGTAGCTTCATATTCTTGCGAAACAAGTGGTTTAGCTTCAAATCATTGCGAAGTAGAAGGCTTAGCTACAAATACATGAGAAACAAATGACTTAGCTTCAAATACTTGCGATATAAGTGATACAGCTTCAAATGCAGGCAAAACAAACGAGTTATCGTCTAATCCATGCGAAACACATGATTAAGTTTCAAATCAATGCGCATTTGATGTCATAGCTTCAAATTCATGCGAAACAAACGATTTATCTTCAGATACTGGCGATGTAAGTGATATAGCATCAAATGCGGGCGTAAAGGACGAATTATCTTCAAATCCATGCGAAACACATTATTTAGGTTCAAAATGAAAGATTTAGATTCAAATACTAGCGAATATAAATGATATAGCTTCAAATGCAGACGAAAGGAACGAGTTACCTTCAAATTCAAGCGAAACACATTATTTACCTTCAAATTAATGCAAAGTAGAAGGCTTATCTTCAAAGCCATGAGACACAAATCATTTAGCTTCAAATACTTGTCATATAGTTGATATAGCTTCAAATGCAGGCGAAACAAATGAGTTAGCTACAAATCTGTGCGAAACACATGATTTAGCTTTAAATTCATGCGAAACATATGGTTTAGTTCATATTCTTGCGAAACAAATGGTTTAGATTCAGATACTTGTGATAAACATGATTTAGCTTCAATTGCAGGCGAAACAAACGAGTTACCCTTAAATCCAAGCGAAACACATGATATACCTTCAAATTAATGCAAAGTAGAAGGCTTATCTTTAAAGCCATGCGACACAAATGATTTAGCTTCAAATACTTGCGATGTAATTGATATAGCTTCAAATGCTGGCGAAATATACGAGTTAGCTTCAAATCTGTGCGAAACACATGATTTAGCTTCAAATCCAAGCGAAACACATGATTTAGCTTAAAATCAATGCCAAGTAGAAGGCTCATCCCCAAATCCATGCGGAACCAATGATTTAGATTCAAATACTTGCGATTAAGTGATATAGAGTCAACTGCAGGCGATACAAACGTGTTAGCTACAAATCCATGCAAAAAACATGACTAACTTCAAATCAATGCGATATAGAATGTCTAAATCCAAATCCATGCGAAACACATGATTTAGCTACAAATCAATGCGATGTGGAAGATTCTGCTTCAAATCCATGCGAAACACATGATTTAGTTTCAAATCAATGTGAAGTAAAAGGCGTAGCTTCAAATCCATGCGACACAATTTATTTAGCTTCAAATATTTTGCGATATAATTGATAAAGCTTCAAATGCAGGCGAAACAAACGAGTTAGATTCAAATCCAAGCGAAACACATGATTTAGTGTCAAATCAATGCGAAGTAGAAGCCTCAGCTTCAACTCCATGCGAAACAAATGATTTAGATTCACAGACTTGCGATATAAATGATATAGCTTCAAATAAGGGCGAAACAAACGAGTTAGCTTCAAATCTGTGCGAAACACATGATTTAGCTTCAAATTCATGCGAAACACATGGTTTAGCTTCACATTCTTGCGAAACAAATGGTTTAGATTCCGATAATTGTGATAAACATGATTTAGCTTCAAATGCAGGCGAAACAAACGAGTTAGTTTCAAATCCATGCGAAACCCCTTGATTTAGCTTCAAATCCATGCGATACACATGATTTAGTTTCAAATCAATGCGAAGTAGCAGGCACAGCTTCATATTCTTGCGAAACAAATGGTTTAGCTTCATATACTTGCGATATAAATTATATAGCTTCAAATGCAGGCGAAACAAACGAGTTAGCTTGAAATCCAAGCGAAACACATGGTTTAGTTTAAAATCAATGCGAAGTAGATGGCTTATCCTCAAAGCCACGCGACACAAATCGTTTAGCTTCAAATACTTGCGATAGAAGTGATATAGCTTCAATTCAGGCGAAACAAACGAGTTAGCTTTAAACCCATGCAACACAAATGATTTAGTTTCAAATACTTGCGATATAATTGATATAGCTTCAAATGCATGCGAAACAAACGAGTTAGCTTCAAATCCATGCGAAACAATTATTGTAGCTTCAAATCATTGCGAAGTAGAAGGCTTTGCTACAAATACATGAGAAACAAATGATTTAGCTTCAGATAATTGCGATATAAATGATATAGCACCAAAAGCAGGTGAAACAGACGAGTTAGCATCAAACCCATGCGAAACAAATGCTTTAGGTTCAGATACTTGCGATATAAGTGATAAAGCTTCAAATGCAGGAGAAACTATCGAGTTAGCTCCAAATCCATGCGAAACAAATGATTTAGCTACAAATCAATGCGAAGTAGAAGGCTTAGCTCCAAATCCATGCGGAACCAATGATTTAGATTCAAATACTTGCGATTAAATGATATAGAGTCAACTGCAGGCGAAACAAACGTGTTAGCTACAAATCCACGCAAGAAACATGACTATCTTCAAATCAATGCGATATAGAAGGTCTAGCTCCAAATCCATGCCAAACACATGATTTAGCTGCAAATCAATGCGATGTGGTAGAATCTGCTTCAAATCCATGCGAAACACATGATTTAGTTTCAAATCAATGTGAAGTAGAAGGCTTAGCTTCAAATCCATGCGAAACACATGATTTAGCTTCAAATCAATGCGAAATATAAGGATTAGCTTCAAAGCCATGCGACACAAATGGTTTAGCTTCAAATACTTGCGATATAATTGATATAGCTTCAAATGCAGGCGAAACAAACGAGTTAGCTTCAAATCCAAGCGAAACACATGGTTTATCTTCATATTCTTCCGAAACAAATGGTTTAGCTTCATATACTTGCGATATAAATGATACAATTTCAAATGCAGGCGAAAGAAACGAGTTAGCTTCAAATCCAAGCGCAACACATGGTTTAGTTTCAAATCAATGCGAAGTAGAAGGCGAAGCTTCAAATCCACGTGACAAAAATGATTTTGCTTCAAATACTTGCGATATAATTGATAAAGCTTCAAATGCAGGCGAAACAAACGAATTTGCTTCAAATCCATGCGAAACAAATGACTTAGATTCAAATCCATGCAAAACACATGATTAAGCTTCAAATGCAGGCGAAACAAACGAGTTAGCTTCAAATCCAAGCAAAACACATGGTTTAGTTTCAAATCAATGCGAAGTAGAAGGCTTAGCTTCACATACATGAGAAACAAATGATTTAGCTTCAGATAATTGCGATATAATTGATAAAGCTTCAAATGCAGGCGAAACAAACGAGTTAGCTTCAAATCCAAGCGAAACACATGATTTAGTTTCAAAACAATGCGAAGTAGATGGCTTAACTTCAAATCCATGCGAATCAAATGATTTTGCATCAAATTCTTGTGATATACATGATATAGCTTCAAACGCAGGCGAAACAAACGAGTTAGTTTCAAATGCAGGCCAAACACATGATTTAGCTCCAAATTCATGCGAAACACATGGATTAGCTTCATATACTTGCGAAACAAGTGGTTCAGCTTCAGATACTTGTGATAAACATGATTTAGCTTCAACTGCATGCGAAACAATCGAGTTAGCTTCAAATCCAAGGGAAACAAATGATTTAGCTACAAATCAATGCGAAGTAGAAGGGTTAGCCACAAAGCCAAGCGACACAAATGATTTAGCTTCAAATTCTTGCGATATAAATGATATACCTTCAACTGCAGGCAAAACAAACGAGATAGCTTCAAATCCATGCGGAACACATGATTTAGCTTCAAATTCATGCGAAACACATGGTTTAGCTTCACATTCTTGCGAAACAAATGGTTTAGATTCCGATAATTGTGATAAACATGATTTAGCTTCAAATGCAGGCGAAACAAACGAGTTAGTTTCAAATCCATGCGAAACCCCTTGATTTAGCTTCAAATCCATGCGATACACATGATTTAGTTTCAAATCAATGCGAAGTAGCAGGCATAGCTTCATATTCTTGCGAAACAAATGGTTTAGCTTCATATACTTGCGATATAAATTATATAGCTTCAAATGCAAGCGAAACAAACGAATTTGCTTCAAATCCATGCGAAACAAACGACTTAGATTCAAATCCATGCAAAACACATGATTAAGCTTCAAATGCATGCGAAACACATGATTCAGGTACAAATTCATGGGAAACACGTGGTTTAGCATGAAATACATGCGAAACAAATTATTTAGCTTCAGATACTTATGATATACAGGATTTAGCTTCAACTGCATGCGAAACAAACGAGTTAGCATCAAATCCAAGCGAAACAGATGATTTTGCTACAAATCAATGCGAAGTAGAAGGCTTAGCTTCAAATCCATGAGAATCAGATCCTTTAGCTTCAAATACTCGTGATATACATGATTTAGCTACAACTACACGCGAAACAAACGAGTTAGCTTCAAATTCATGCGAAACACATGATTTTGCTTCAAACCAATGCGAAGTAGAAGGCTTGGCTTCAAATCCATGCGAAACAAATGATTTTGCTTCAAATTCTTGTGATATACATGATATAGCTTCAAACGCAGGCGAAACAAACGAGTTAGCTTCAAATGCAGGCCAAACACATGATTTAGCTCCAAATTCATGCGAAACACATGGATTAGCTTCATATACTTGCGAAACAAGTGGTTCAGCTTCAGATACTTGTGATAAACATGATTTAGCTTCAACTGCATGCGAAACAATCGAGTTAGCTTCAAATCCAAGGGAAACAAATGATTTAGCTACAAATCAATGCGAAGTAGAAGGGTTAGCCACAAAGCCAAGCGACACAAATGATTTAGCTTCAAATACTTGCGATATAAATGATATACCTTCAACTGCAGGCAAAACAAACGAGATAGCTTCAAATCCATGCGGAACACATGATTTAGCTTCAAATCAATGCGATGCACATGGTGTAGCTTCATATTCTTGCGAAACAAGTGGTTTAGCTTCAAATCATTGCGAAGTAGAAGGCTTAGCTACAAATACATGAGAAACAAATGACTTAGCTTCAAATACTTGCGATATAAGTGATACAGCTTCAAATGCAGGCAAAACAAACGAGTTATCGTCTAATCCATGCGAAACACATGATTAAGTTTCAAATCAATGCGCATTTGATGTCATAGCTTCAAATTCATGCGAAACAAACGATTTATCTTCAGATACTGGCGATGTAAGTGATATAGCATCAAATGCGGGCGTAAAGGACGAATTATCTTCAAATCCATGCGAAACACATTATTTAGGTTCAAAATGAAAGATTTAGATTCAAATACTAGCGAATATAAATGATATAGCTTCAAATGCAGACGAAAGGAACGAGTTACCTTCAAATTCAAGCGAAACACATTATTTACCTTCAAATTAATGCAAAGTAGAAGGCTTATCTTCAAAGCCATGAGACACAAATCATTTAGCTTCAAATACTTGTCATATAGTTGATATAGCTTCAAATGCAGGCGAAACAAATGAGTTAGCTACAAATCTGTGCGAAACACATGATTTAGCTTTAAATTCATGCGAAACATATGGTTTAGTTCATATTCTTGCGAAACAAATGGTTTAGATTCAGATACTTGTGATAAACATGATTTAGCTTCAATTGCAGGCGAAACAAACGAGTTACCCTTAAATCCAAGCGGAACACATGATATACCTTCAAATTAATGCAAAGTAGAAGGCTTATCTTTAAAGCCATGCGACACAAATGATTTAGCTTCAAATACTTGCGATGTAATTGATATAGCTTCAAATGCTGGCGAAATATACGAGTTAGCTTCAAATCTGTGCGAAACACATGATTTAGCTTCAAATCCAAGCGAAACACATGATTTAGCTTAAAATCAATGCCAAGTAGAAGGCTCATCCCCAAATCCATGCGGAACCAATGATTTAGATTCAAATACTTGCGATTAAGTGATATAGAGTCAACTGCAGGCGATACAAACGTGTTAGCTACAAATCCATGCAAAAAACATGACTAACTTCAAATCAATGCGATATAGAATGTCTAAATCCAAATCCATGCGAAACACATGATTTAGCTACAAATCAATGCGATGTGGAAGATTCTGCTTCAAATCCATGCGAAACACATGATTTAGTTTCAAATCAATGTGAAGTAAAAGGCGTAGCTTCAAATCCATGCGACACAATTTATTTAGCTTCAAATATTTTGCGATATAATTGATAAAGCTTCAAATGCAGGCGAAACAAACGAGTTAGATTCAAATCCAAGCGAAACACATGATTTAGTGTCAAATCAATGCGAAGTAGAAGCCTCAGCTTCAACTCCATGCGAAACAAATGATTTAGATTCACAGACTTGCGATATAAATGATATAGCTTCAAATAAGGGCGAAACAAACGAGTTAGCTTCAAATCTGTGCGAAACACATGATTTAGCTTCAAATTCATGCGAAACACATGGTTTAGCTTCACATTCTTGCGAAACAAATGGTTTAGATTCCGATAATTGTGATAAACATGATTTAGCTTCAAATGCAGGCGAAACAAACGAGTTAGTTTCAAATCCATGCGAAACCCCTTGATTTAGCTTCAAATCCATGCGATACACATGATTTAGTTTCAAATCAATGCGAAGTAGCAGGCACAGCTTCATATTCTTGCGAAACAAATGGTTTAGCTTCATATACTTGCGATATAAATTATATAGCTTCAAATGCATGCGAAACAAACGAGTTAGCTTCAATCCATGCGAAACAATTATTGTAGCTTCAAATCATTGCGAAGTAGAAGGCTTTGCTACAAATACATGAGAAACAAATGATTTAGCTTCAGATAATTGCGATATAAATGATATAGCACCAAAAGCAGGTGAAACAGACGAGTTAGCATCAAACCCATGCGAAACAAATGCTTTAGGTTCAGATACTTGCGATATAAGTGATAAAGCTTCAAATGCAGGAGAAACTATCGAGTTAGCTCCAAATCCATGCGAAACAAATGATTTAGCTACAAATCAATGCGAAGTAGAAGGCTTAGCTCCAAATCCATGCGGAACCAATGATTTAGATTCAAATACTTGCGATTAAATGATATAGAGTCAACTGCAGGCGAAACAAACGTGTTAGCTACAAATCCACGCAAGAAACATGACTATCTTCAAATCAATGCGATATAGAAGGTCTAGCTCCAAATCCATGCGAAACACATGATTTAGCTGCAAATCAATGCGATGTGGTAGAATCTGCTTCAAATCCATGCGAAACACATGATTTAGTTTCAAATCAATGTGAAGTAGAAGGCTTAGCTTCAAATCCATGCGAAACACATGATTTAGCTTCAAATCAATGCGAAGTATAAGGATTAGCTTCAAAGCCATGCGACACAAATGGTTTAGCTTCAAATACTTGCGATATAATTGATATAGCTTCAAATGCAGGCGAAACAAACGAGTTAGCTTCAAATCCAAGCGAAACACATGGTTTATCTTCATATTCTCCGAAACAAATGGTTTAGCTTCATATACTTGCGATATAAATGATACAATTTCAAATGCAGGCGAAAGAAACGAGTTAGCTTCAAATCCAAGCGCAACACATGGTTTAGTTTCAAATCAATGCGAAGTAGAAGGCGAAGCTTCAAATCCACGTGACAAAAATGATTTTGCTTCAAATACTTGCGATATAATTGATAAAGCTTCAAATGCAGGCGAAACAAACGAATTTGCTTCAAATCCATGCGAAACAAATGACTTAGATTCAAATCCATGCAAAACACATGATTAAGCTTCAAATGCAGGCGAAACAAACGAGTTAGCTTCAAATCCAAGCAAAACACATGGTTTAGTTTCAAATCAATGCGAAGTAGAAGGCGAAGCTTCAAATCCACGTGACAAAAATGATTTTGCTTCAAATACTTGCGATATAATTGATAAAGCTTCAAATGCAGGCGAAACAAACGAATTTGCTTCAAATCCATGCGAAACAAATGACTTAGATTCAAATCCATGCAAAACACATGATTAAGCTTCAAATGCAGGCGAAACAAACGAGTTAGTTTCAAATCCAAGCAAAACACCTGGTTTAGTTTCAAATCAATGCGAAGTAGAAGGCTTAGCTTCACATACATGAGAAACAAATGATTTAGCTTCAGATAATTGCGATATAATTGATAAAGCTTCAAATGCAGGCGAAACAAACGAGTTAGCTTCAAATCCAAGCGAAACACATGATTTAGTTTCAAAACAATGCGAAGTAGATGGCTTAACTTCAAATCCATGCGAATCAAATGATTTTGCATCAAATTCTTGTGATATACATGATATAGCTTCAAACGCAGGCGAAACAAACGAGTTAGTTTCAAATGCAGGCCAAACACATGATTTAGCTCCAAATTCATGCGAAACACATGGATTAGCTTCATATACTTGCGAAACAAGTGGTTCAGCTTCAGATACTTGTGATAAACATGATTTAGCTTCAACTGCATGCGAAACAATCGAGTTAGCTTCAAATCCAAGGGAAACAAATGATTTAGCTACAAATCAATGCGAAGTAGAAGGGTTAGCCACAAAGCCAAGCGACACAAATGATTTAGCTTCAAATTCTTGCGATATAAATGATATACCTTCAACTGCAGGCAAAACAAACGAGATAGCTTCAAATCCATGCGGAACACATGATTTAGCTTCAAATCAATGCGATGCACATGGTGTAGCTCCATATTCTTGCGAAACAAGTGGTTTAGCTTCAGATACTTGTGATAAACATGATTCAGATTCAACTGCATGCAAAACAAATGAGTTAGTTTAAAATGCAAGAGAAACACATGATTTAGCTTCAAATCCATGCGAAACACATGATTTAGCTGCAAATCAATGCGATGTAGACGGTTTAGCTTCAAATCCATGCGGGTACCAATGATTTAGATTCAAATACTTGCGATATAAGTGATATCGAGTCAACTGCAAGGCGAAACAAACGAGTTACCTTCAAATCCAAGCGAAACACATGGTTTAGCTTCATATTCTTGCGAAACAAATGGTTTAGATTCAGATACTTGTGATAAACATGATTTAGCTTCAAATGCAGGCGAAACAAACGAGATAGTTTCAAATCCATGCGAAACACATGATTTACCTTCAAATCCATGCGAAACACATGATTTAGTTACAAATCAATGCGAAGTAGTAGGCATAGCTTCATATCCATGCGAAAGAAATGATTTAGTTTCACATACTTGCGATATAAATGATATAGCTTCAAATGCAGGCGAAACAAACGAGTTAGCTTCAAATCCAAGCGAAACACATGATTTACCTTCAAATTAATGTGAAGTAGAAGGCTTATCCTCAAAGCCATGCGACACAAATCGTTTAGCTTCAAATACTTGCGATATAATTGATAAAGCTTCAAATGCAGGCGAAACAAACGAGTTAGCTTCAAATGCATGCGAAATACATGATTTAGCTTCAAAACAAGGCGAAGTAGAAGGCGTAGCTTAAAATACAGGCGACACAAACGATTTAGCTTCAAATACTTGCGATATAATTGATAAAGCTTCAAATGCAGGCGAAACAAACGTGTTAACTTCAAATCCAAGCGAAACACATGATTTAGTTTCAAATCAATGCGAAGTAGAAGGCTTAGCTTCAAATCCATGCGAAACACATGATTTAGCTTAAAATTCATGCGAAACACATGGATTAGATTCAAATCCAAGCGAAACAAATAATTTGGCTTCAAATACTTATGATATACATGATTTAGCTTCAAGTGCATGCGAAACAAACGAGTTAGCTTCAAACCCAAGCGAAACACATGATTTAGCTTCAGATACTTGCGATACAAGTGATATAACTTCAAATGCAGGCGAAACACGCGAGTTAGCTTCAAATCCATGCGAAACACATGATTTATCTTAAAATCAATGCGTAGTAGAAGGCTTGCCATCATATCCATGCGAATCAAATGGTTTAGCTTCAAATACTTGTGATAGACATGGTTTCGCATCAACTGCATGCGAAACAAACGAGGTAACATCAAATCCAAGCGAAACACATGATTTAGCTTCAAAACATTGCGAAGTAGAACGCTTGGCTTCAAATCCATTCGAATCAGAAGGTTTAGCTTCAAATACTTGTGATATACATGATTTAGCTTCAACGGCAGGCGAAACAACGAGTTAGCTTCAAATACAAGCGAAACACATGATTTAGCTTCAAATCAATGCGAAGTAGAAGGCTTAGCATCAAATCCATGCGAATGGAAAGGTTTAGCTTAAAATACTTGCGATATAAATGATATCGCTTCAAATGCATGTGGAACAAACGTGTCAGCTTCAAACCCATGCGAAACCCATGATTTAGCTACAAATTCATGGGAAACACATGGTTTAGATTCAAACACATGCGAAACAAACTGTTGATCTCCAGATACTTATGATACAGATGATTTAGCATCAACTGCATGTGAAACAAACGTGTTAGCTTCAAATCCAAGCGAAACAAATGATTTAGCTTCACATACTTGCGATATAAATGATACAGCTTCAAATGCAGGCGAAACAAACGAGTTAGCTTAAAATCCAAGCGAAATACATGATTTAGTTTCAAATCAATGCGAAGTAGAAGGTTTAGCTTCAAATCAATGCGACACAAATGATTTGGCTTCAAATACTTGCGATATAATTGATAAAGCTTCAAATGCAGGCGAAACAAACGAGTTAGCTTCAAATCCAAGCGAAATACATGATTTAGTTTCAAATCAATGCGAAGTAGAAGGCTTAGCTTCAAATCAATGCGACACAAATGATTTAGCTTCAAATACTTGCGATATAATTGATAAAGCTTCAAATGCAGGCGAAACAAACGAGTTAGCTTCAAATCCAAGCGAAACACATGATTTAGTTCCAAATCAATGCGAAGTAGAAGGCTTAGCTTCAAATCCAAGCGAAACACATGATTTACCTTCAAATTAATGCAAAGTGGAAGGTTTATCTTCAAAGCCATGCAACACAAATGATTTAGCTTAAAAATACTTGCAATATAATTGATATAGCATCAAATGCAGGCGAAACAAACGAGTTAGCTTCAAATCTGTGCGAAACACATGATTTAGCTTAAAATTCATGCGAAACACATGGTTTAGCTTCATATTCTTGCGAAACAAATTGTTTAGATTCAGATACTTGTGATAAACATAATTTAGCTTCAAATGCAGGCGAAACATCGAGTTAGTTTCACATCCATGCGAAACACATGATTTAGCTTCAAATCCATGCGAAACACATGATTTAGTTTCAAATCAATGCGAAGTAGTAGACATAGCTTCATATCCATGCGAAACAAATGATTTAGTTTCACATACTAGCGATATAAATGATATAGCTTCAAATGCAGGCGAAACAAACGAGTTACCTTCAAATCCAAGCGAAACACATGATTTACCTTCAAATTAATGCAAAGAGGAAGGCTTATCTTCAAAGCCATGCGACACAAATCGTTTAGCTTCAAATACTTGCGATATAATTGATAAAGCTTCAAATGCAGGCGAAACAAACGAGTTAGCTTCAAATCCAAGCGAAACACATGATTTAGTGTCAAATCAATGCGAAGTAGAAGCCTTAGCTTCAACTCCATGCGAAACTAATGATTTAGCTTCACAGACTTGCGATATAAATGATATAGCTTCAAATAAGGGCGGAACAAACGAGTTAGCTTCAAATCTGTGCGAAATACATGATTTAGCTTCAAATCATGCGATGCAGAAGGCTTAGCTTAAAATCCATGCGAAACAAATGATTTAGCTTCACATACTTGCGATATAAATGATATAGCTTCAAATGCAGGCGAAACAAACGAGTTACCTTCAAATCCAAGCGAAACACATGATTTACCTTCAAATTAATGCAAAGTGGAAGGCTTATCTTCAAAGCCATGCAACACAAATGATTTAGCTTCAAATACTTGCAATATAATTGATATAGCATCAAATGCAGGCGAAACAAACGAGTTAGCTTCAAATCCCAGCGAAACACATGGTTTAGTTTCAAATCAATGCGAAGTAGAAGGCTTAGCTTCAAATCCATGAGAAACAAAGGATTTAGCTTCAGATAATTGCGATATAATTGATAAAGCTTCAAATGCAGGCGAAACAAACGAGTTAGATTCAAATCCAAGCAAAACAGATGATTTAGTTTCAAATCAATGCGAAGTAGAAGGCTTAGCTTCAAATCCGTGCGACACAAATGATTTAGCTTCAAATACTTGCGCTAGAAGTGATATAGCTTCAATGCAGGCGAAACAAACGAGTTAGCTTCAAAGCCATGCGACAGAAATGATTTAGCTTCAAATACTTGCGATATAATTGATATAGCTTCAAATGCAGGCGAAACAAACGAGTTAGCTTCAAATCTGTGCGAAACACATGACTTAGCTTCAAATTCATGCGAAACACACGGTTTAGCTTCATATTCTTGCGAAACAAATGGTTTAGATTCAGGTACTTGTGATAAACATGATTTAGCTTCAAATGCAGGCGAAACATCGAGTTAGTTTCACATCCATGCGAAACACATGATTTAGCTTCAAATCCATGCGAAACACATGATTTAGTTTCAAATCAATGCGAAGTAGTAGACATAGCTTCATATCCATGCGAAACAAATGATTTAGCTTCACATACTTGCGATATAAATGATATAGCCTCAAATGCAGGCGAAACAAACGAGTTAGCTTCAAATCTGTGCGAAATACATGATTTAGCTTCAAATTCATGCGAAACACATGGTTTAGCTTCATATTCTTGCGAAACAAATGGTTTAGATTCAGATAATTGTGATAAACATGATTTAGCTTCAAATGCTGGTGAAACAAACGAGTTACCTTCAAATCCAAGCGAAACGCATGATTTACCTTCAAATTAATGCATAGTAGAAGGCTTTCTTCAAAGCCATGAGACACAAATGATTTAGCTTCAAATGCAGGCGAAACAAACGAGTTACCTTCAAATCCAAGCGAAACACATGGTTTAGCTTCATATTCTTGCGAAACAAATGGTTTAGATTCAGATACTTGTGATAAACATTATTTAGCTTCAAATGCAGGCGAAACAAACGAGATAGTTTCAAATCCATGCGAAACACATGATTTACCTTCAAATCCATGCGAAACACATGATTTAGTCACAAATCAATGCGAAGTAGTAGGCATAGCTTCATATCCATGCGAAAGAAATGATTTAGTTTCACATACTTGCGATATAAATGATATACCTTCAAATGCAGGCGAAACAAACGAGTTAGCTTCAAATCCAAGCGAAACACATGATTTACCTTCAAATTAATGCGAAGTAGAAGGCTTATCCTCAAAGCCATGCGACACAAATGATTGAGATTCAAATACTTGCGATATAATTGATATAGCTTCAAATGCAGGCGAAACAAACGAGTTACCTTCAAATCCAAGCGAAACACATGATTTACCTTCAAATTAATGCATAGTAGAAGGCTTTCTTCAAAGCCATGAGACACAAATGATTTAGCTTCAAATACTTGCGATATAATTGATATAGCTTCAAATGCAGGCGAAACGAACGAGTTACCTTCAAATCCAAGCGAAACACATGGTTTAGTTTCAAATCAATGCGAAGTAGAAGCCTTAGCTTCAAATCCATGAGAAACAAAGGATTTAGCTTCAGATAATTGCGATATAATTGATAAAGCTTCAAATGCAGGCGAAACAAACGAGTTAGCTTCAAATCCAAGCGAAACACATGATTTAGTGTCAAATCAATGCGAAGTAGAAGCCTTAGCTTCAACTCCATGCGAAACTAATGATTTAGCTTCACAGACTTGCGATATAAATGATATAGCTTCAAATAAGGGCGGAACAAACGAGTTAGCTTCAAATCTGTGCGAAATACATGATTTAGCTTCAAATCATGCGATGCAGAAGGCTTAGCTTAAAATCCATGCGAAACAAATGATTTAGCTTCACATACTTGCGATATAAATGATATAGCTTCAAATGCAGGCGAAACAAACGAGTTACCTTCAAATCCAAGCGAAACACATGATTTACCTTCAAATTAATGCAAAGTGGAAGGCTTATCTTCAAAGCCATGCAACACAAATGATTTAGCTTCAAATACTTGCAATATAATTGATATAGCATCAAATGCAGGCGAAACAAACGAGGTTAGCTTCAAATCCCAGCGAAACACATGGTTTAGTTTCAAATCAATGCGAAGTAGAAGGCTTAGCTTCAAATCCATGAGAAACAAAGGATTTAGCTTCAGATAATTGCGATATAATTGATAAAGCTTCAAATGCAGGCGAAACAAACGAGTTAGATTCAAATCCAAGCAAAACATATGATTTAGTTTCAAATCAATGCGAAGTAGAAGGCGTTAGCTTCAAATCCGTGCGACACAAATGATTTAGCTTCAAATACTTGCGCTAGAAGTGATATAGCTTCAATGCAGGCGAAACAAA
The DNA here is from genome assembly GCF_051020955.1 of Megalopta genalis. Lineage (NCBI taxonomy): Eukaryota > Metazoa > Arthropoda > Insecta > Hymenoptera > Halictidae > Megalopta > Megalopta genalis. Next base: position 217,065 of record NW_027476419.1, on the reverse strand, counting down.
CGAGTTAGCTTCAAAGCCATGCGACAGAAATGATTTAGCTTCAAATACTTGCGATATAATTGATATAGCTTCAAATGCAGGCGAAACAAACGAGTTAGCTTCAAATCTGTGCGAAACACATGACTTAGCTTCAAATTCATGCGAAACACACGGTTTAGCTTCATATTCTTGCGAAACAAATGGTTTAGATTCAGGTACTTGTGATAAACATGATTTAGCTTCAAATGCAGGCGAAACATCGAGTTAGTTTCACATCCATGCGAAACACATGATTTAGCTTCAAATCCATGCGAAACACATGATTTAGTTTCAAATCAATGCGAAGTAGTAGACATAGCTTCATATCCATGCGAAACAAATGATTTAGCTTCACATACTTGCGATATAAATGATATAGCCTCAAATGCAGGCGAAACAAACGAGTTAGCTTCAAATCTGTGCGAAATACATGATTTAGCTTCAAATTCATGCGAAACACATGGTTTAGCTTCATATTCTTGCGAAACAAATGGTTTAGATTCAGATAATTGTGATAAACATGATTTAGCTTCAAATGCTGGTGAAACAAACGAGTTACCTTCAAATCCAAGCGAAACGCATGATTTACCTTCAAATTAATGCATAGTAGAAGGCTTTCTTCAAAGCCATGAGACACAAATGATTTAGCTTCAAATGCAGGCGAAACAAACGAGTTACCTTCAAATCCAAGCGAAACACATGGTTTAGCTTCATATTCTTGCGAAACAAATGGTTTAGATTCAGATACTTGTGATAAACATGATTTAGCTTCAAATGCAGGCGAAACAAACGAGATAGTTTCAAATCCATGCGAAACACATGATTTACCTTCAAATCCATGCGAAACACATGATTTAGTCACAAATCAATGCGAAGTAGTAGGCATAGCTTCATATCCATGCGAAAGAAATGATTTAGTTTCACATACTTGCGATATAAATGATATACCTTCAAATGCAGGCGAAACAAACGAGTTAGCTTCAAATCCAAGCGAAACACATGATTTACCTTCAAATTAATGCGAAGTAGAAGGCTTATCCTCAAAGCCATGCGACACAAATGATTGAGATTCAAATACTTGCGATATAATTGATATAGCTTCAAATGCAGGCGAAACAAACGAGTTACCTTCAAATCCAAGCGAAACACATGATTTACCTTCAAATTAATGCATAGTAGAAGGCTTTCTTCAAAGCCATGAGACACAAATGATTTAGCTTCAAATACTTGCGATATAATTGATATAGCTTCAAATGCAGGCGAAACGAACGAGTTACCTTCAAATCCAAGCGAAACACATGGTTTAGTTTCAAATCAATGCGAAGTAGAAGGCTTAGCTTCAAATCCATGAGAAACAAAGGATTTAGCTTCAGATAATTGCGATATAATTGATAAAGCTTCAAATGCAGGCGAAACAAACGAGTTAGCTTCAAATCCAAGCGAAACACATGATTTAGTGTCAAATCAATGCGAAGTAGAAGCCTTAGCTTCAACTCCATGCGAAACTAATGATTTAGCTTCACAGACTTGCGATATAAATGATATAGCTTCAAATAAGGGCGGAACAAACGAGTTAGCTTCAAATCTGTGCGAAATACATGATTTAGCTTCAAATCATGCGATGCAGAAGGCTTAGCTTAAAATCCATGCGAAACAAATGATTTAGCTTCACATACTTCCGATATAAATGATATAGCTTCAAATGCAGGCGAAACAAACGAGTTACCTTCAAATCCAAGCGAAACACATGATTTACCTTCAAATTAATGCAAAGTGGAAGGCTTATCTTCAAAGCCATGCAACACAAATGATTTAGCTTCAAATACTTGCAATATAATTGATATAGCATCAAATGCAGGCGAAACAAACGAGTTAGCTTCAAATCCCAGCGAAACACATGGTTTAGTTTCAAATCAATGCGAAGTAGAAGGCTTAGCTTCAAATCCATGAGAAACAAAGGATTTAGCTTCAGATAATTGCGATATAATTGATAAAGCTTCAAATGCAGGCGAAACAAACGAGTTAGATTCAAATCCAAGCAAAACAGATGATTTAGTTTCAAATCAATGCGAAGTAGAAGGCTTAGCTTCAAATCCGTGCGACACAAATGATTTAGCTTCAAATACTTGCGCTAGAAGTGATATAGCTTCAATGCAGGCGAAACAAACGAGTTAGCTTCAAAGCCATGCGACAGAAATGATTTAGCTTCAAATACTTGCGATATAATTGATATAGCTTCAAATGCAGGCGAAACAAACGAGTTAGCTTCAAATCTGTGCGAAACACATGACTTAGCTTCAAATTCATGCGAAACACACGGTTTAGCTTCATATTCTTGCGAAACAAATGGTTTAGATTCAGGTACTTGTGATAAACATGATTTAGCTTCAAATGCAGGCGAAACATCGAGTTAGTTTCACATCCATGCGAAACACATGATTTAGCTTCAAATCCATGCGAAACACATGATTTAGTTTCAAATCAATGCGAAGTAGTAGACATAGCTTCATATCCATGCGAAACAAATGATTTAGCTTCACATACTTGCGATATAAATGATATAGCCTCAAATGCAGGCGAAACAAACGAGTTAGCTTCAAATCTGTGCGAAATACATGATTTAGCTTCAAATTCATGCGAAACACATGGTTTAGCTTCATATTCTTGCGAAACAAATGGTTTAGATTCAGATAATTGTGATAAACATGATTTAGCTTCAAATGCTGGTGAAACAAACGAGTTACCTTCAAATCCAAGCGAAACGCATGATTTACCTTCAAATTAATGCATAGTAGAAGGCTTTCTTCAAAGCCATGAGACACAAATGATTTAGCTTCAAATGCAGGCGAAACAAACGAGTTACCTTCAAATCCAAGCGAAACACATGGTTTAGCTTCATATTCTTGCGAAACAAATGGTTTAGATTCAGATACTTGTGATAAACATGATTTAGCTTCAAATGCAGGCGAAACAAACGAGATAGTTTCAAATCCATGCGAAACACATGATTTACCTTCAAATCCATGCGAAACACATGATTTAGTCACAAATCAATGCGAAGTAGTAGGCATAGCTTCATATCCATGCGAAAGAAATGATTTAGTTTCACATACTTGCGATATAAATGATATACCTTCAAATGCAGGCGAAACAAACGAGTTAGCTTCAAATCCAAGCGAAACACATGATTTACCTTCAAATTAATGCGAAGTAGAAGGCTTATCCTCAAAGCCATGCGACACAAATGATTGAGATTCAAATACTTGCGATATAATTGATATAGCTTCAAATGCAGGCGAAACAAACGAGTTACCTTCAAATCCAAGCGAAACACATGATTTACCTTCAAATTAATGCATAGTAGAAGGCTTTCTTCAAAGCCATGAGACACAAATGATTTAGCTTCAAATACTTGCGATATAATTGATATAGCTTCAAATGCAGGCGAAACGAACGAGTTACCTTCAAATCCAAGCGAAACACATGGTTTAGCTTTATATTCTTGCGAAACAAATGGTTTAGATTCAGATACTTGTGATAAACATGATTTAGCTTCAAATGCAGGCGAAACAAACGAGATAGTTTCAAATCCATGCGAAACACATGATTTACCTTCAAATCCATGCGAAACACATGATTTAGTCACAAATCAATGCGAAGTAGTAGGCATAGCTTCATATCCATGCGAAAGAAATGATTTAGTTTCACATACTTGCGATATAAATGATATACCTTCAAATGCAGGCGAAACAAACGAGTTAGCTTCAAATCCAAGCGAAACACATGATTTACCTTCAAATTAATGCGAAGTAGAAGGCTTATCCTCAAAGCCATGCGACACAAATGATTGAGATTCAAATACTTGCGATATAATTGATATAGCTTCAAATGCAGGCGAAACAAACGAGTTACCTTCAAATCCAAGCGAAACACATGATTTACCTTCAAATTAATGCATAGTAGAAGGCTTTCTTCAAAGCCATGAGACACAAATGATTTAGCTTCAAATACTTGCGATATAATTGATATAGCTTCAAATGCAGGCGAAACGAACGAGTTACCTTCAAATCCAAGCGAAACACATGGTTTAGTTTCAAATCAATGCGAAGTAGAAGGCTTAGCTTCAAATCCATGAGAAACAAAGGATTTAGCTTCAGATAATTGCGATATAATTGATAAAGCTTCAAATGCAGGCGAAACAAACGAGTTAGCTTCAAATCCAAGCGAAACACATGATTTAGTGTCAAATCAATGCGAAGTAGAAGCCTTAGCTTCAACTCCATGCGAAACTAATGATTTAGCTTCACAGACTTGCGATATAAATGATATAGCTTCAAATAAGGGCGGAACAAACGAGTTAGCTTCAAATCTGTGCGAAATACATGATTTAGCTTCAAATCATGCGATGCAGAAGGCTTAGCTTAAAATCCATGCGAAACAAATGATTTAGCTTCACATACTTGCGATATAAATGATATAGCTTCAAATGCAGGCGAAACAAACGAGTTACCTTCAAATCCAAGCGAAACACATGATTTACCTTCAAATTAATGCAAAGTGGAAGGCTTATCTTCAAAGCCATGCAACACAAATGATTTAGCTTCAAATACTTGCAATATAATTGATATAGCATCAAATGCAGGCGAAACAAACGAGTTAGCTTCAAATCCCAGCGAAACGCATGGTTTAGTTTCAAATCAATGCGAAGTAGAAGGCTTAGCTTCAAATCCATGAGAAACAAAGGATTTAGCTTCAGATAATTGCGATATAATTGATAAAGCTTCAAATGCAGGCGAAACAAACGAGTTAGATTCAAATCCAAGCAAAACAGATGATTTAGTTTCAAATCAATGCGAAGTAGAAGGCTTAGCTTCAAATCCGTGCGACACAAATGATTTAGCTTCAAATACTTGCGCTAGAAGTGATATAGCTTCAATGCAGGCGAAACAAACGAGTTAGCTTCAAAGCCATGCGACAGAAATGATTTAGCTTCAAATACTTGCGATATAATTGATATAGCTTCAAATGCAGGCGAAACAAACGAGTTAGCTTCAAATCTGTGCGAAACACATGACTTAGCTTCAAATTCATGCGAAACACACGGTTTAGCTTCATATTCTTGCGAAACAAATGATTTAGATTCAGGTACTTGTGATAAACATGATTTAGCTTCAAATGCAGGCGAAACATCGAGTTAGTTTCACATCCATGCGAAACACATGATTTAGCTTCAAATCCATGCGAAACACATGATTTAGTTTCAAATCAATGCGAAGTAGTAGACATAGCTTCATATCCATGCGAAACAAATGATTTAGCTTCACATACTTGCGATATAAATGATATAGCCTCAAATGCAGGCGAAACAAACGAGTTAGCTTCAAATCTGTGCGAAATACATGATTTAGCTTCAAATTCATGCGAAACACATGGTTTAGCTTCATATTCTTGCGAAACAAATGGTTTAGATTCAGATAATTGTGATAAACATGATTTAGCTTCAAATGCTGGTGAAACAAACGAGTTACCTTCAAATCCAAGCGAAACGCATGATTTACCTTCAAATTAATGCATAGTAGAAGGCTTTCTTCAAAGCCATGAGACACAAATGATTTAGCTTCAAATGCAGGCGAAACAAACGAGTTACCTTCAAATCCAAGCGAAACACATGGTTTAGCTTCATATTCTTGCGAAACAAATGGTTTAGATTCAGATACTTGTGATAAACATGATTTAGCTTCAAATGCAGGCGAAACAAACGAGATAGTTTCAAATCCATGCGAAACACATGATTTACCTTCAAATCCATGCGAAACACATGATTTAGTCACAAATCAATGCGAAGTAGTAGGCATAGCTTCATATCCATGCGAAAGAAATGATTTAGTTTCACATACTTGCGATATAAATGATATACCTTCAAATGCAGGCGAAACAAACGAGTTAGCTTCAAATCCAAGCGAAACACATGATTTACCTTCAAATTAATGCGAAGTAGAAGGCTTATCCTCAAAGCCATGCGACACAAATGATTGAGATTCAAATACTTGCGATATAATTGATATAGCTTCAAATGCAGGCGAAACAAACGAGTTACCTTCAAATCCAAGCGAAACACATGATTTACCTTCAAATTAATGCATAGTAGAAGGCTTTCTTCAAAGCCATGAGACACAAATGATTTAGCTTCAAATACTTGCGATATAATTGATATAGCTTCAAATGCAGGCGAAACGAACGAGTTACCTTCAAATCCAAGCGAAACACATGGTTTAGCTTTATATTCTTGCGAAACAAATGGTTTAGATTCAGATACTTGTGATAAACATGATTTAGCTTCAAATGCAGGCGAAACAAACGAGATAGTTTCAAATCCATGCGAAACACATGATTTACCTTCAAATCCATGCGAAACACATGATTTAGTCACAAATCAATGCGAAGTAGTAGGCATAGCTTCATATCCATGCGAAAGAAATGATTTAGTTTCACATACTTGCGATATAAATGATATACCTTCAAATGCAGGCGAAACAAACGAGTTAGCTTCAAATCCAAGCGAAACACATGATTTACCTTCAAATTAATGCGAAGTAGAAGGCTTATCCTCAAAGCCATGCGACACAAATGATTGAGATTCAAATACTTGCGATATAATTGATATAGCTTCAAATGCAGGCGAAACAAACGAGTTACCTTCAAATCCAAGCGAAACACATGATTTACCTTCAAATTAATGCATAGTAGAAGGCTTTCTTCAAAGCCATGAGACACAAATGATTTAGCTTCAAATACTTGCGATATAATTGATATAGCTTCAAATGCAGGCGAAACGAACGAGTTACCTTCAAATCCAAGCGAAACACATGGTTTAGTTTCAAATCAATGCGAAGTAGAAGGCTTATCCTCAAAGCCATGCGACACAAATGATTCAGATTCAAATACTTGCGATATAATTGATATAGCTTCAAATGCAGGCGAAACAAACGAGTTACCTTCAAATCCAAGAGAAACACATGATTTACCTTCAAATTAATGCAAAGTAGAAGGCTTATCTTCAAAGCCATGCGACACAAATCGTTTAGCTTCAAATACTTGCGATATAATTGATAAAGCTTCAAATGCAGGCGAAACAAACGAGTTAGCTTCAAATCCAAGCGAAACACATGATTTAGTGTCAAATCAATGCGAAGTAGAAGCCTTAGCTTCAACTCCATGCGAAACTAATGATTTAGCTTCACAGACTTGCGATATAAATGATATAGCTTCAAATAAGGGCGGAACAAATGAGTTAGCTTCAAATCTGTGCGAAATACATGATTTAGCTTCAAATCATGCGATGCAGAAGGCTTAGCTTAAAATCCATGCGAAACAAATGATTTAGCTTCACATACTTGCGATATAAATGTTATAGCTTCAAATGCAGGCGAAACAAACGAGTTACCTTCAAATCCAAGCGAAACACATGGTTTAGCTTCATATTCTTGCGAAACAAATGGTTTAGATTTAGATACTTGTGATAAACATGATTTAGCTTCAAATGCAGGCGAAACAAACGAGATAGTTTCAAATCCATGCGAAACACATGATTTACCTTCAAATCCATGCGAAACACATGATTTAGTTACAAATCAATGCGAAGTAGTAGGCATAGCTTCAAATCCAAGCGAAACACATGACTTACCTTCAAATTAATGCGAAGTAGAAGGCTTATCCTCAAAGCCATGCGACACAAATGATTCTGCTTCAAATACTTGCTATATGATTGATTTAGCTTCAAATGCATGCGAAACAAATAACTTAGCTACAAATCCAAGCGAAACACATGATTTAGTTCCAAATCAATGCGAAGTAGAAGGCTTAGCTTCAAATCCAAGCGAAACACATGATTTACCTTCAAATTAATGCAAAGTGGAAGGCTTATCTTCAAAGCCATGCAACACAAATGATTTAGCTTCAAATACTTGCAATATAATTGATATAGCATCAAATGCAGGCGGAACATACGAGTTAGTTTCAAATCCATGCGAAACACATGATTTAGCTTCAAATCCAAGCGAAACACATGGTTTAGTTTCATATTCTTGCGAAACAAATGGTTTCATATTCTTGCAAAACCAAGCGAAACACATGATTTAGCTTCAAATAAATGCGAAGTAGAAGGCGTAGCTTCAAATCAATGCGACACAAATGATTTAGCTTCAAATACTTGCGATATATTTGATAAAGCTTCAAATGCAGGCGAAACAAACGAGTTAGCTTCAAATCCAAGCGGAAGAAATGATTTAGCTTCAAATCAATGCGAAATACATGGTTTAGATTAATATTCTTGCGAAACAAGTGGTTTAGCTTCAGATACTTGTGATAAACATGATATAGCTTCAACTGCATGCGAAACAATCGAGTTGGGTTCAAATCCAAGGGAAACAAATGATTTAGCTACAAATCATTCCGAAGTTGAAGGCTTAGCATCAAATCAATGCGAACCAAATGGTTTAGCTTCAAATACTCGTGGTATACATGATTTACATTCACCTGCATTGGAAACAAACGAGTTAGCTTCAAATCCAAGCGAAACACATGATTTAGTTTCAAATCAATGCGAAGTAGAAGGCTTAGCTTCAAATCCATGCGACACAAATGATTTAGCTTCAAATACTTGCGATATAATTGATATAGCTTCAAATGCAGGCGAAACAAACGAATTAGCTTCAAACCTGTGCGAAACACATGATTTAGCTCCAAATGCATGCGAAACACATGGTTTAGCTTCATATTCTTGCGAAATAAATGGTTTAGATTCAGATACTTGTGATAATCATGATTTAGCTTCAAATGCAGGCGAAACAAACGAGTTATTTTCAAATCCGTGCGAAACACATGATTTAGCTTCACATACTTGTGATATAAATGATATAGCTTCAAATGCAGGCGAAACAAACGAGTTAGCTTCAAATCCAAGCGAAACACATGATTTAGTTTCACATCAATGCGAAGTAGAAGGCTTAGCTTTAAATCCATGCGACACAAATGATTTAGCTTCAAATACTTGCGATAGTAGTGATATAGCTTCAATGCAGGCGAAACAAACGAGTTAGCTTCAAAGCTATGCGACACAAATGATTTAGCTTCAAATACTTGCGATATAATTGATAAAGCTTCAAATGCAGGCGAAACAAACGAGTTAGCTTCAAATCCAAGCGAAAAACATGATTTACCTTCAAATTAATGCAAAGCAGAAGGCTTATCTTCAAAGCCATGCGACACAAATGATTTAGCTTCAAATACTTGCGATATAATTGATATAGCTTCAAATGCAGGCGAAACAAACGAATTAGCTTCAAATCTGTGCGAAACTCATCATTTAGCTTCAAATTCATGCGAAACAAACATGGTTTAGCTTCATATTCTTGCGAAACAAATGGTTTGGATTCAGATAATTGTGATAATCTTGATTTAGCTTCAAATGCAGGCGAAACAAACGAGTTATTTTCAAATCCATGCGAAACACATGATTTAGCTTCACATACTTGCGATATAAGTGATATAGCTTCAAATGCAGGCGAAACAAACGAGTTACCTTCAAATCCAAGCGAAACGCATGATTTAGTTTCAAATCAATGCGAAGTAGTAGGCTTAGCTGCAAATCCATGAGAAACAAATGATTTAGCTTCAAATACTTGCGATATAATTGATATAGCTTCAAATGCAGGCGAAAGAAACGAGTTAGCTTCAAATCCAAGCGAAACACATGATTTACCTTCAAATTAATGCGAAGTAGGAGACTTATCCTCAAAGCCAACCGACACAAATGATTCAACTTCAATTACTCGTGATATAATTGATATAGCTTCAAATGCAGGCGAAACAAACGAGTTAGCTTCAAATCCAAGCGAAACACATGGTTTAGCTTCATATTCATGCGAAACAAATGGTTTAGCTCCATATACTTTCGATATAAATGGTGTAGCTTCAATTGCAGGCGAAACAAACGAGTTAGCTTAAAATCCAAGCGAAACACATGGTTCAGTTTCAAATCAATGCGAAGTAGAAGGCTTATCCTCAAAGCCATGCGACACAAATGATTTAGCTTCAAATACTTGCGATATAATTGATAAATCTTCAAATGCAGGCGAAATGAACGAGTTAGCTTCAAATCCATGCGACACACATAATTTAGCTACAAATCAATGCGACGTAGAAGGCTTAGCTTCAAATCCATGCGAAACACATGATTTAGCTTCAAATCAATGCGTGACACATGTTTTAGCTTCAAATCAATGCGAAGCAGAAGGCTTAGCATCAAATCCATGCGACACAAATGAACTAGCATCAAATGCTTGCGAAATATATGGTACAGATTCAAATAAAGTCGAAACAAACGAGATATCTTCAAATCCATGCAAAACAAACGAGTTAGCTTCAAATCCATTCGAAGCACATGATTTAGCATCAATTCCATGGGAAACACATGATTTAGATTCAAATTCATACGTAACAACTGGTTTAGCTTCATATTCTTGTGAAACAAATGGTTTGCTTCAGATAATTGTGATAAACATGATTTAGCTTCAACTGCATACGAAACAAACGAGTTAGCTTCAAATTCAAGGGAAACACATGATTTAAATTCAAATCAATGCGTAGTTGAAAGCTTAGCTTCAAATCCATGCGACATATATAAGTTACCTTCAAATACTTGCGATATAAATGAAATAGCTTCAAATGCAGGAAAAACAAACGAGTTATCTTCAAAACCATGCGACACAAATGATTTAGCTTCAAATACTTGCGATATAATTGATATAGCTTCAAAAGCAGGCGAAACAAACGAGTTAGCTTCAAATCCAAGCGAAACACATGATTTACCTTCAAATTAATGCGAAGTAGAAGGCTTAGCTTCAAATCCATGCGAAACACATAATTCAGCTTCATATAAATGCGTGACACATGTTTTAGCTTCAAATTAATGCAAAGCAGAAGGCTTATCTTCAAAGCCATGCGACACAAATGATTTAGCTTCAAATACTTGCGATATAATTGATATAGCTTCAAATGCAGGCGAAACAAAAGAATTAGCTTCAAATCTGTGCGAAACACATGGTTTAGCTTCATATTCTTGCGAAACAAATGGTTTGGATTCAGATACTTGTGATAATCATGATTTAGCTTCAAATGCAGGCGAAACAAACGAGTTATTTTCAAATCCATGCGAAACACATGATTTTGCTTCACATACTTGCGATATAAGTGATATAGCTTCAAATGCAGGCGATACAAACGAATTAGCTTCAAATCCAATCGAAACAAATGATTTAGTTTGAAATCAATGCGAAGTAGCAGGCATAGCTCCAAATCCATGCGAAACAAATGATTTAGCTTCACATACTTGCGATATAATTGATATAGCTTCAAAAGCAGGCGAAACAAACGAGTTAGCTTCAAATCCAAGCGAAACACATGATTTACCTTCAAATTAATGCAAAGTAGAAGGCTTATCTTCAAAGCCATGCGGCACAAATGATTTAGCTTCAAATACTTGCGATATAATTGATATAGCTTCAAATGCAGGCGAAACAAACGAGTTAGTTTTAAAACCAAGCGAAACACATGATTTAGCTTCAAATCAATGCGAAGTAGAAGGCTTAGTTTCAAATCCATGCGAAACACATGATTCAGCTTCATATAAATGCGTGACACATGTTTTAGCTTCAAATTAATGCAAAGCAGAAGGCTTATCTTCAAAGCCATGCGACACAAATGATTTAGCTTCAAATACTTGCGATATAATTGATATAGCTTCAAATGCAGGCGAATCAAAAGAATTAGCTTCAAATCTGTGCGAAACACATGGTTTAGCTTCATATTCTTGCGAAACAAATGGTTTGGATTCAGATACTTGTGATAATCATGATTTAGCTTCAAATGCAGGCGAAACAAACGAGTTATTTTCAAATCCATGCGAAACACATGATTTTGCTTCACATACTTGCGATATAAGTGATATAGCTTCAAATGCAGGCGATACAAACGAGTTAGCTTCAAATCCAATCGAAACACATGATTTACCTTCAAATTAATGCAAAGTAGAAGGCTTATCTTCAAAGCCATGCGGCACAAATGATTTAGCTTCAAATACTTGCGATATAATTGATATAGCTTCAAATGCAGGCGAAACAAACGAGTTAGTTTTAAAACCAAGCGAAACACATGATTTAGCTTCAAATCAATGCGAAGTAGAAGGCTTAGTTTCAAATCCATGCGAAACACATGATTCAGCTTCATATAAATGTGTGACACATGTTTTAGCTTCAAATCAATGCGAGGCAGAAGGCTTAGCATCAAATCAATGCGACACAAATGAATTAGCTTCAAATGCTTACGAAATAAATGGTACATATTCAAATAAAGTCGAAAAAAATCGAGATATCTTCAAATCCATGCAAAACAAACGAGTTAGCTTCAAATTCATGCGAGATATATGAGATATGTTCAAATACTTGAGATATAAATGAAATAGCTTCAAATGCAGGCGAAACAAATGCGATAGATTGAAATTCAAGGAAACTCATGATTTAGTTTCAAATTCATGCAAAACACATGGTTTAGCTTCAAATCCAAGCGAAACAAATGAATTAGCTACAAATAAATGCGATGTAGAAGGCTTAGCTTAAAATTCATGCGAAACAAATCATTTAGCTTCAAATACTTGCGATATAAATGAAATAGCTTCAAATGCAGGCGAAACAAACGAGTTAGCTTCAAATCCATGCGAAACACACGGTTTAGCTGTAAGTCAGTGCGAAGTAGAAGGCTTAGCTTCAAATCCATGCGAATCAAATTGTTTAACTTCAAATACTTGTGAAATACATGATTTACCTTCAACTGCATGCGAAACAAACGAGTTAGCTCCAAATCCAAGCGAAACGCATGATTTACCTTCAAACTAATGCAAAGTAGAAGGCTTATCTTCAAAGCCATGCGACATAAATGATTTAGCTTCAAATACTTGCGATGTAATTGATATAGCTTCATATTCTTGCGAAACAAATGGTTCAGATTCAGATCCTTGTGATAAACATGATTTAGCTTCAAATGCAGGGGAAACAAACGAGTTAGCTTCAAATCCTGGCAAAACAGATGTTTAAGCTTCAAATGAATGTGAAGTAGAAGTATTAGCTTCAAATCCATCCGAAACAAATGGTTTAGCTTCAAATACTTGTGATATACATGATTTAGCTCCAACTGCATGCGAAACAAACGATTTAGTCACAAATGCAAGCGAAACACACTGTTTAGCTTCAAATCAAGGCGAAGTAGACGACTTAGCTGCAAATCCATGTGGAACAAATGGTTTTGCTTCAAATACTTGTGATATACATGATTTAGCGTCAACTGCATGTGAAACAAACGTGTTAGCTTCCAATTCATGCGATATAGATGAGTTAGCTTCAAATCAATGCGATGTAGTAGGTTTAGCTTCAAATCCATGCGAGACCAATGATTTCGTTTCAGATACTTGCGATATAAAAGATATAGCTTCAACTGCATGCGAAACAAACGACTTAGATTCAAATCCATGCGAAACACACGATTTAGTTTCAAATCAATGCGTAGTAGAAGGCTTAGCTTCAAATCCATGCGACACAAATTATTTAGTTTCACATAATTGCGATATAATTGATAAAGCTTCAAATGCAGGCGAAACAAATGAGTTAGGTTCAAATCCAAGCGAAACACATGATTTAGCTTCAAATCAATGCGAAGTAGAAGGCTTAGCTTAAAATTCATGCGAAACAAGTGATTTAGCTTCAAATACTTGCGATATAAGTGATATAGATTCAACTGCAGGCGGAACGAACGAGATAGCTTCAAATCCAAGGGAAACAATTGATTTAGCTTCAAATCAATGGGAAGTAGAAGGCTTAGCTTCAAATCAATGCGACACAAATGATTTAGCTTCAAATACTTGCGATATAATTGAAAAAGCTTCAAATGCAGGCGAAACAAACGAGTTAGCTTCAAATCCAAGCGAAACGCATGATTTAGGTTCAAATCAATGCGAAGTAGAATGCTTAGCTTCAAAGCCATGCGACACAAATGATTTAGCTTCAGATACTTGTGATAAACATGATTTAGCTTCAACTGCATGCGAAACAATCGAGTTGGCTTCAAATCCAAGGGAAACAAATGATTTAGCTACAAATCAATGCGAAGTTGAAGGCTTAGCATCAAATCAAAGCGAACCAAATGGGTTTGCTTCAAATACTCGTGGTATATATGATTTACAATCACCTGCATGCGAAACAAACGAGTTAGCTTCAAATCCAAGCGAAACACATGATTTACCTTCAAATTAATGCGAAGTAGAAGGCTTATCCTCAAAGCCATGCGACACAAATGATTCAACTTCAATTACTTGCGATATAATTGATATAGCTTCAAATGCAGGCGGAACATACGAGTTAGTTTCAAATCCATGCGAAACACATGATTTAGCTTCAAATCCAAGCGAAACACATGGTTTAGTTTCATATTCTTGCGAAACAAATGGTTTAGCTTCATATACTTGTGATAAACATGATTTAGCTTCAACCGCGTGCGAAACAAACGAGTTAGTTGTAAAACCAAGCGAAACACATGATTTAGCTTCAAATAAATGCGAAGTAGAAGGCGTAGCTTCAAATCAATGCGACACAAATGGTTTAGCATCAAATACTTGTGGTATACATGATTTACCTACAACTGCTTGCGAAACAAACGAGTAAGCTTCAAATCCATGCGAAACAAACGATTTATCTTCAAATCAATGGGAAGTAGAAGGCTTAGCTTCAAATCAATGCGACACAAATGATTTAGCTTCAAATACTTGCGATATACTTGATAAAGCTTCAAATGCAGGCGAAACAAACGAGTTAGCTTCAAATCCAAGCGGAAGACATGATTTAGCTTCAAATCAATGCGAAATACATGGTTTAGATTAATATTCTTGCGAAACAAGTGGTTTTGCTTCAGATACTTGTGATAAACATGATATAGCTTCAACTGCATGCGAAACAATCGAGTTAGGTTCAAATCCAAGGGAAACAAATGATTTAGCTACAAATCATTCCGAAGTTGAAGGCTTAGCATCAAATCAATGCGAACCAAATGGTTTAGCTTCAAATACTCGTGGTATACATGATTTACATTCACCTGCATTGGAAACAAACGAGTTAGCTTCAAATCCAAGCGAAACACATGATTTAGTTTCACATCAATGCGAAGTAGAAGGCTTAGCTTTAAATCCATGCGACACAAATGATTTAGCTTCAAATACTTGCGATAGAAGTGATATAGCTTCAATGCAGGCGAAACAAACGAGTTAGCTTCAAAGCTATGCGACACAAATGATTTAGCCTCAAATACTAGCGATATAATTGATAAAGCTTCAAATGCAGGCGAAACAAACGAGTTAGCTTCAAATCCAAGCGGAAGACATGATTTAACTTCAAATCAATGCGAAACACATGGTTTAGATTAATATTCTTGCGAAACAAGTGGTTTAGCTTCAGATACTTGTGATAAACATGATTTAGCTCCAACTGCATGCGAAACAATCGAGTTGGCTTCAAATCCAAGGGATACAAATGATTTAGCTACAAATCAATGCGAAGTTGAAGGCTTAGCATCAAATCAAAGCGAACCAAATGGTTTTGCTTCAAATACTCGTGGTATATATGATTTACATTCACCTGCATGCGAAACAAACGAGTTAGCTTCAAATCCATGCGAAACGCATGATTTAGTTTCAAATCAATTGCGAAGTAGAAGGCGTAGCTCAAATCCATGCGACACAAATGATTTAGCTTCAAATACTTGCGATATAATTGATAAAGCTTCAAATGCAGGCGAAACAAACGAGTTAGCTTCAAATCCAAGCGAAACACATGATTTAGTTTCAAATCAATGCGAAGTAGAAGACTTAGCTTCAAATCCATGCGACACAAATGATTTAGCTTCAAATACTTGCGATAGAAGTGATATAGCTTCAATGCAGGCGAAACAAACGAGTTAGCTTCAAATCCATGCGACACAAATGATTTACCTTCAAATTAATGCGAAGTAGAAGGCTTATCCTCAAAGCCATGCGACACAAATGATTTAGCTTCAAATACTTGCGATATAATTGATAAATCTTCAAATGCGGGCGAAATAAACGAGTTAGCTTCTAATCCATGCGACACACATAATTTAGCTACAAATCAATGCGACGTAGAAGGCTTAGCTTCAAAGCCATGCGATACAAATGATTTACCTTCAAATACTTGCGATATAATTGATAAAGCTTCAAATACAGGCGAAACAAACGGGTTAGCTTCAAATCCAAGCGAAACACACGATTTAGTTTCAAATCAATGCGAAGTAGAATGATTAGCTTCAAATCCATGCGAAACAAATGATTTAGCTTCACATAATTGCGATATAAGTGATATAGCTTCATCTGCAGGCGAAACAAACGAGTTAGCTACAAATCCATGCAAAAACATGACTAATTTCAAATGAATGCGATATAGAAGGTATAGCTTTAAATCCATGCGAAACATATGATTTAGCTGCAAATCAATGCTATGTAGAAGGTTTAGCATCAAATCCATGCGACACAAATGATTTAGCTTCAGATACTTGCGATATAAGTGATATAGCTTCAACTGCATGCGAAACAAACGAGATAGCTTCAAATCCAAGCGAAACACATGATTTAGCTTCAATTCAATGCGAAGTAGAAGGCTTGGATTCAAATCCATGCGAAACGAATTATTTAGATTCAAATGCTTGTCATATACATGATATAGCTTCAAATGCAGGCGGGAACAAAGGAGTAAGCTTCAAATCCATGCGAAGAACATGATTTAGCTTCAACTGCATGCGAAACACATGTTTTAGGTTCAAATTCATGGGAAACACGTGGTTTAGCATCAAATCCGTGCGAATCAGATGGTTTAGCTTCAAATACTTGTGATATAAGTGATTTAGATTCAACGGCATGGGAAACAAACGAGATAGCTTCAAATCCAAGCGAAATACATGATTTAGTTTCAAATCAATGCGAAGTAGAAGGCTCGGCTTCAAATCCATGCGAAACAAATGGTTTAGCTACAAACATTTGTGATATACATGATTTAGCTTCAACTACATGCGAAACCAGTGAGTTTTATTCAAATCCAAGAGAAAAACTTGATTCAGTTTCAAATCAATGCGATGCAGAAAGTTTAGCTTCAAATCCATGCGAAACAATTGATTTAGCTTCAAATACTTGCCACATAAATGAAATAGCTACAAATGCAGGCGACACAAACGACTTAGCTTCAAATCCATTCAGAAGACATGATTAAGCTTCAAATACATGCGAAACACACGATTAAGGTTCAAATTCATTGGAAACACGTGGTTTAGCATCAAATCCGTGCGAATCAAATGGTTTAGCTTCACATACTTGTAATATACATGATTTAGATTCAACTGCATGCGAAACAAACGAGTTAGCTTCAAATCTAACCGAAACACTTGATTTAGCTTCAAATCAATGCGAAGTAGAAGGCTTAGCTTCAAATCCATGCGAATCAAATGGTTTAGCTTCAAATACTTGTGATTTACATGATTTAGCTCCAACAGCATGCGAAACAAACAAGTAACCTTCAAATTCATGGAAAACACATGATTTAGCTACCATCAATGCGAAGTAGAAGGCTTATCTTCAAATCCATGCCACACAAATGAATTAGATTCAAATCAGTGCCAAGTGGAAGGCTTAGCATCAAATCCATGCGAATCAAATGGTTTAGCTTCAAATACTCGCCACAACAATGAAATAGCTACAAATGCAGGCGACACAAACGACTTAGCTTCAAATCAATTCAGAACACATGATTAAGCTTCGAATGCATGCGAAACACATAATTTAGCTACAAATCAATGCGAAGTAAAAGGCTTAGCTTCAAATCCATGCGAAAGCCAGGATTTACTTCAAATCCATGCGTATCACATGTTTTAGCTTCAAATCCATACGAAGCAGAAGTGTTAGCATCAAATCCATGCAACACAAATCAAATACTTGCAACATAAGTGATATAACTTCAAATGCAAGCGAAACAAACGAGTTAGCTTCAAAGCCATACGACACAAATGATTTAGCTTCAAATACTTGCGATATAATTGATATACCTTCAAATCAATGCGAAACACATGATTTAGCTTCAAATCCAAGCGAAACACATGATTTAGTTTCAAATCAATGCGAAGTACAAGGCTTAGCTTCAAAGCAATGCGAAACAAATGATTTAGCTTCAAATACTTGCGATATAAATGATATAGCTTCAAATGCAGGCGCTACAAACGACTTAGCTTCAAATCCATGCAAAACACATAATTTAGCTACAAATCAATGCGAAGTAGAAGGCATGGCTTCAAATCCATGCGAAACACATGATTTAGCTTCAAATCCATGCGTAACACATGTTTTAGCTTCAAATCAATGCGAAGCAGAAGGCTTAGCATCATATCCATGCGACACAAATGAATTAGCTTCAAATGCTTGCGAAATAAATGGTACAGATTCAAATAATGTCGAAACAAACGAGGTATCTTCAAATCCATGCAAAACAAACGAGTTAGCTTCAAATCCATGCGAAACACATGATTTAGCACCAAATCCATTGGAAACTCATGATTTAGAATCAAATTCATGCGAAAACAAATGGTTTAGCTTCATATTCTTGTGAAACAAATGGTTTAGCTTCAGATAATTGTGATAAACATGATTTAGCTTCATCTGCATACGAAACAAACGAGTTAGATTCACATTCAAGGAATCACATGATTTAGTTTCAAATCAATGCGAAGTTGAAAGCTTAGCATCAATCCATGCGAAATATATGAGTTACCTTCAAATACTTGCGATATAAATGAAATAGCTTCAAATGCAGGCGAAACAAACGCGATAGCTTGAAATTCATGGAAACGCATGATTTAGTTTCAAATTCATGCGAAACACATGATTTAGCTCCAAATAAAAGCGAAACAAATGATATTGCCTTAAATCAATGCGATGTAGATGGCTTAGCTTCAAATCCGCGCGAAACAAATGATTTAGATTCAAATAATTGCGATAGAAGTGATATAGCTTCAAATGCAGGCGAAACAAACGAGTTAGCTGCAAATCCAACGCAAAAAACATGACTAACTTCAAATCAATGCGATATAGAAGGTTTAGCTCCAAATCCATGCGAAACACATGATTTAGCTGCAAATCAATGCGATGTGGAAGATTCTGCATCAAATCCATCAGAAACAAATGATTTAGCATCAGATACTAGCGATATAAGTGATGTAGTTTCAAATGCAGGGGGAAACAAACAAGTTAGCTCCAAATCCATGCGACACAAATGATTTACCTTCAAATACTTGCGATATAATTGATAAAGCTTCAAATGCAGGCCAAACAAACGAGTTAGCTTCACTTCCAAGCGAAACACATGGTTCAGTTTCAAAACCATGTGAAGTAGAAGGCTTATCCTCAAAGCCATGCGACACAAATGATTTACCTTCAAATACTTGCGATATAATTGATAAAGCTTCAAATGCAGGCAAAACAATCGAGTTAGCTTCAAATCCAAGCGAAACACATGATTTAGTTTCAAATCAATGCGAAGTAGAAGGCTTAGCTTCAAATCCATGCGACACAAATGATTTAGCTTCAAATACTTGCGATATAATTGATATAGCATCAAATACAGGCGAAACAAACGGGTTAGCTTCAAATCCAAGCGAAACACACGATTTAGTTTCAAATCAATGCGAAGTAGAATGATTAGCTTCAAATCCATGCGAAACAAATGATTTAGCTTCACATAATTGCGATATAAGTGATATAGCTTCATCTGCAGGCGAAACAAACGAGTTAGCTACAAATCCATGCAAAAAACATGATTTAGCTTCAAGTCCATGAGAAACACATGGTTTAGCTTCATAATCTTGAGAAACAGATGGTTTAGCTTCAGATATTTATGATAAACATGATTTAGCTTCAACTGCATGCGAAACAATCGCGTTAGCTTCAAATCCAAGGGAACCAAATAATTTAGCTTCAAATCAATGCGTTGTTGAAGGCTTAGCTTAAAATCAATGCGAAACAAATGGTTTAGCTTCAAATTCTTGCGAAAACAAATGGTTTAGCATCAGATACTTGTGATAAACATGATTTAGCTTCAACTGCGTTCAATATAAACTAGTTAGCTTCAAATCCAAGGGAAACACATGATTTAGCTTCAAATACCTGCGGTATAATTGAGTTAGCTTGAAATGCACACAAAACAAACGAGTTAGCTACAGATCCGTGCGAAACAAATGGTTTTGTTACAAATACTTGTGATATACATTATTCAGCTACAACTGCAAGCGAGACAAACAAGTTAGCATCAAATCCATGCGAAACGAATGATTTAGCTTCAAATAGTTGCCTCATAAATGAAATACCTACAAATGTAGGCGAAACAAACGAGTTAGCTACAAATCCATGCAAAAACATGACTAATTTCAAATGAATGCGATATAGAAGGTATAGCTTTAAATCCATGCGAAACATATGATTTAGCTGCAAATCAATGCTATGTAGAAGGTTTAGCATCAAATCCATGCGACACAAATGATTTAGCTTCAGATACTTGCGATATAAGTGATATAGCTTCAACTGCATGCGAAACAAACGAGATAGCTTCAAATCCAAGCGAAACACATGATTTAGCTTCAAATCAATGCGAAGTAGAAGGCTTGGATTCAAATCCATGCGAAACGAATTATTTAGATTCAAATGCTTGTCATATACATGATATAGCTTCAAATGCAGGCGGAACAAAGGAGTAAGCTTCAAATCCATGCGAAGAACATGATTTAGCTTCAACTGCATGCGAAACACATGTTTTAGGTTCAAATTCATGGGAAACACGTGGTTTAGCATCAAATCCGTGCGAATCAGATGGTTTAGCTTCAAATACTTGTGATATAAGTGATTTAGATTCAACGGCATGGGAAACAAACGAGATAGCTTCAAATCCAAGCGAAATACATGATTTAGTTTCAAATCAATGCGAAGAAGAAGGCTCTGCTTCAAATCCATGCGAAACAAATGGTTTAGCTACAAACATTTGTGATATACATGATTTAGCTTCAACTACATGCGAAACCAGTGAGTTTTATTCAAATCCAAGAGAAAAACTTGATTCAGTTTCAAATCAATGCGATGCAGAAAGTTTAGCTTCAAATCCATGCGAAACAATTGATTTAGCTTCAAATACTTGCCTCATAAATGAAATAGCTACAAATGCAGGCGACACAAACGACTTAGCTTCAAATCCATTCAGAAGACATGATTAAGCTTCAAATACATGCGAAACACACGATTAAGGTTCAAATTCATTGGAAACACGTGGTTTAGCATCAAATCCGTGCGAATCAAATGGTTTAGCTTCACATACTTGTAATATACATGATTTAGATTCAACTGCATGCGAAACAAACGAGTTAGCTTCAAATCTAACCGAAACACTTGATTTAGCTTCAAATCAATGCGAAGTAGAAGGCTTAGCTTCAAATCCATGCGAATCAAATAGTTTAGCTTCAAATACTTGTGATTTACATGATTTAGCTCCAACAGCATGCGAAACAAACAAGTAACCTTCAAATTCATGGAAAACACATGATTTAGCTACCATCAATGCGAAGTAGAAGGCTTATCTTCAAATCCATGCCACACAAATGAATTAGATTCAAATCAGTGCCAAGTGGAAGGCTTAGCATCAAATCCATGCGAATCAAATGGTTTAGCTTCAAATACTCGCCACAACAATGAAATAGCTACAAATGCAGGCGACACAAACGACTTAGCTTCAAATCAATTCAGAACACATGATTAAGCTTCGAATGCATGCGAAACACATAATTTAGCTACAAATCAATGCGAAGTAAAAGGCTTAGCTTCAAATCCATGCGAAAGCCAGGATTTACTTCAAATCCATGCGTATCACATGTTTTAGCTTCAAATCCATACGAAGCAGAAGTGTTAGCATCAAATCCATGCAACACAAATCAAATACTTGCAACATAAGTGATATAACTTCAAATGCAAGCGAAACAAACGAGTTAGCTTCAAAGCCATACGACACAAATGATTTAGCTTCAAATACTTGCGATATAATTGATATACCTTCAAATCAATGCGAAACACATGATTTAGCTTCAAATCCAAGCGAAACACATGATTTAGTTTCAAATCAATGCGAAGTACAAGGCTTAGCTTCAAAGCAATGCGAAACAAATGATTTAGCTTCAAATACTTGCGATATAAATGATATAGCTTCAAATGCAGGCGCTACAAACGACTTAGCTTCAAATCCATGCAAAACACATAATTTAGCTACAAATCAATGCGAAGTAGAAGGCATGGCTTCAAATCCATGCGAAACACATGATTTAGCTTCAAATCCATGCGTAACACATGTTTTAGCTTCAAATCAATGCGAAGCAGAAGGCTTAGCATCATATTCATGCGACACAAATGAATTAGCTTCAAATGCTTGCGAAACACATGATTTAGCACTAAATCCATGGGAAACTCATGATTTAGAATCAAATTCATGCGAAACAAATGGTTCAGCTTCATATTCTTGTGAAACAAAAGTTTAGCTTCCGATAATTAAGATAAACATGATTTAGCTTCAACTGCATGCGAAACAAACGAGATAGCTTCAAATCCAAGCCAAACACATTATTTAGCTTCAAATCAATGCGAAGTAGAAGGCTGATCTACGAATCCATGCGAAGCAAATGGTTTAGCTTCAAATACTTGTGATACACTTGATTGAGCTTCAACAGCATGCGAAACAAACGAGTTAGCTTCAAATACATGCGAAACACATGATTTAGCTTCAAATCAATGCGAAGTAGAAGGTTTAGCTTCAAATCCGTGCGAGAAAAGTGATTTAGATACCAATACTTGCGATATAATTGATATAGCTTCAAATGCAGGCGAAGCAAACGAGTTAGCTTCAAGTCCATGAGAAACACATGATTTAGCATCTAATCAATGCGAAGTAGAAGGCTTAGCTTCAAATACATGTAGACCAAATGGTTTAGCTTCAAATACTTGTGATATACATGATTTATCTTCAACTGCATGCGAAACACATGGATTAGATTCACATTCTTGCGAAACAAATGGTTTAGTTTCAGATACTTGCGATATAGATGATATAGCTTCAAATGCAGGCGGAAAAAAACGAGTTAGCTTCAAATCCAAGCGAAATACATGATTTAGCTTCAAATCAATATGAAGTAGAAGGCTTGGCTTCAAATCCATGCGAAACAAATGGTTTAGCTACAAACATTTGTGATATACATGATTTAGCTTCAACTACATGCGGAGCAAGCAAGTTTGCTTCAAATCCAAGCGAAACATATGATTTAGCTTCAAGTGCTTGCGAAACACATGATTTAGGTTCAAATTCGTGGGAAACACGTGGTTTAGCTTCAAATACATGCGAAACAAATTGTTTAGCTTCAGATCCTTATGATATACATGATTTAGCTTCAACAGCATGCGAAACCAGTGAGTTAGTTTCAAATCCAAGCGAAAAACTTAATTCAGTTTCAAATCAATGCGATGCAGAAGGTTTGGCTTCAAATCCATGCGAAACAAATGATTTAGCTTCCAATTCATGCGATATAAGTGATACAGCTTCAAATGCAGGAGAAGCAAACGAGTTAGCTTCAAGTCCATGCGAAACACATGATTTAGCTTCTAATCAATGCGAAGTAGAAGGCTTAGCTTCAAATGCATGCGGAACAAATGTTTTAGCATCAAATACTTGTGATATACATGATTTAGCTTCAACTGCATGCGAAACAAACGAGTTTGCTTCAAATCCGTGCGAATCAGATGGTTTAGCTTCAAATACTTGTGATATACATGATTTGGATCCAACTGCATGCGAAACAAACAAGTTAGCTTCAAATCCAAGCCAAACACATGATTTAGCTTCAAATCAATGCGAAGTAGAAGGCTTAGCTTCAAATCCATGAGAATCAAATGATTTAGTCTTAAATACTTGTGATATACATAATATAGTTTCAAATGCAGGATAAATAAACGAGTTAGCTTCATATCCACGCCAAACACATGATTTAGCTTCAAATCAATGCGAAGTAGAAGGCTTAGCTTCATATCCATGCGAAACCCATGACTTAGATTTTAATGAATGCGAAGTAGAAGGCTTAGCTGCAAATCCAAGCGAAACACATGATTTAGCTTCAAATCAATGCGAAGTAGAAAGCTTAGCTTCAAATCCACGCGAATCAAATGATTTAGTCTCAAATACTTGTGATATGCATGATATAGCTTCAAATGCAGGCGAAACAAACGAGTTAGCTTCAAAGCTATGCGGCACAAATGATTTTGCTTCAAATACTTGCGATATAATTGATATGGCATCAAATGCAGGCGAAACAGACGAGTTAGCTTCAAAGCTATTCGACACAAATGATTTAGCTTCAAATACTTGCGATATAATTGATATAGCATCAAATGCAGGCCCAACAAACGAGTTAGTTTCAAATTCAAGCGAAACACACGATTTAGTTTCAAATCAATGAGAAGTAGAAGGGTTAGCTTCAAATCCATGCGAAACAAATGATTTAGCTTCACAAACTTGCGATATAAATGATATAGTTTCAAATAAGGGCGAAACAAACGAGTTAGCTTCAAATCTGTGCGAAACACATGATTTAGCTTCAAATTCATGCGAAACACATGGTGTAGTTCATATTCTTGCGAAACAAATGGTTTAGATTCAGATACTTGTGATAAACATGATTTAGCTTCAAATGCAGGCGAAATAAACGATTTCCTTCAAATCCATGCGAAAAACATGATTTACCTTCAAATCAAAGCGAAGTAGAAGGTTCAGATTCAATTCCGTGCGAGACAAATGACTTACCTTCAAATACTTGCGGTATGAATGAAACAGCTTTAAATTGCAGGCGAAACAAACGAGTTAGCTTCAAATCATGCAAAATACATGATTTAGCTTCAAATCAAGGCGATGTAGAAGGTTTAGCTTCAAATTCATGCAAAACACATGATTTGGCTGCAAATCAAAGCGAAGTAGAAGGTTTAACTTCAAATCCATGCGAAACAAATCTTTTACCTTCAAATACTTTCGGTATAAATGAAACAGTTTGAAATGCATGCGAAACAAACGAGCTAGCTTCAAATCCATACGGAACAAATGGTTTAGATTGAAATACTTGTGATATACATGATTTAGATTCAACTGCATGCGAAACAAACGAGTTAGCTTCAAATCCAAGGGAAACAAATGATTTAGCTTCAAATCAAGGCGAAGTAGAAGGCTTAGCTGAAAATACATGCGACACAAATGATTTAGCTTCATATACTTGCGATATAATTGATAAAGCTTCAAATGCAGGCGAAACAAACGAGTTAGCTTCAAATCCAAGCGAAACAGATGATTTAGTTTCAAATCAATGCGAAGTAGAAGGCTTAGCTTCAAATCCATGCGACACAAATTATTTAGCTTCAAATACTTGCGATAGAAGTGATATAGCTTCAATGCAGGCGAAACATACGAGTTAGCTTCAAAGCCATGCGACACAAATGATTTAGCTTCAAATACTTGCGATATAATTGATATAGCTTCAAATGCAGGCGAAACAAACGAGTTAGCTTCAAATTTTTGCGAAACACATGATTTAGCTTCAAATTCATGCGAAACACATGGTGTAGTTCATATTCTTGCGAATCAAATGGTTGAGATTCAGATACTTGTGATAAACATGATTTAGCCTCTAATGCAGGCGAAACAAACGAGTTAACTTCAAATCCAAGCGAAACGCATGATTTAGTTTCAAATCAAAGCGAAGTAGTCGGCATAGCTCCAAATCCATGCGAAACAAATGATTTAGCTTCACATACTTGCGATATAAATGATATAGCTTGAAATGCAGGCGAAACAAACGAGTTAGCTGAAATCCAAGCGAAACACATGATTTACCTTCAAATTAATGCGAAGTAGAAGGCTTATCCTCAAAGCCATATGACACAAATGATTCAGCTTCAAATAGTTGCGATATAATTTATATAGATTCAAATGTAGGCGTAACAATCGAGTTAGCTTCAAATCAAAGCAAAACACATGGTTTAGCTTCATATTCTTGCGAAACAAATGGTTTAGCTTCATATACTTTCGATATAATTGATATAGATTCAAATGCAGGCGAAACAAACGAGTTAGCTTCAAATTTTTGGAAACACATGATTTAGCTTCAAATTCATGCGAAACACATGGTGTAGTTCATATTCTTGCGAATCAAATGGTTGAGATTCAGATACTTGTGATAAACATGATTTAGCCTCTAATGCAGGCGAAACAAACGAGTTAACTTCAAATCCAAGCGAAACGCATGATTTAGTTTCAAATCAAAGCGAAGTAGTCGGCATAGCTCCAAATCCATGCGAAACAAATGATTTAGCTTCACATACTTGCGATATAAATGATATAGCTTCAAATGCAGGCGAAGCAAACGAGTTAGCTTCAAGTCCATGAGAAACACATGATTTAGCATCTAATCAATGCGAAGTAGAAGGCTTAGCTTCAAATACATGTAGACCAAATGGTTTAGCTTCAAATACTTGTGATATACATGATTTATCTTCAACTGCATGCGAAACACATGGATTAGATTCACATTCTTGCGAAACAAATGGTTTAGTTTCAGATACTTGCGATATAGATGATATAGCTTCAAATGCAGGCGGAAAAAAACGAGTTAGCTTCAAATCCAAGCGAAATACATGATTTAGCTTCAAATCAATATGAAGTAGAAGGCTTGGCTTCAAATCCATGCGAAACAAATGGTTTAGCTACAAACATTTGTGATATACATGATTTAGCTTCAACTACATGCGGAGCAAGCAAGTTTGCTTCAAATCCAAGCGAAACATATGATTTAGCTTCAAGTGCTTGCGAAACACATGATTTAGGTTCAAATTCGTGGGAAACACGTGGTTTAGCTTCAAATACATGCGAAACAAATTGTTTAGCTTCAGATCCTTATGATATACATGATTTAGCTTCAACAGCATGCGAAACCAGTGAGTTAGTTTCAAATCCAAGCGAAAACTTAATTCAGTTTCAAATCAATGCGATGCAGAAGGTTTGGCTTCAAATCCATGCGAAACAAATGATTTAGCTTCCAATTCATGCGATATAAGTGATACAGCTTCAAATGCAGGAGAAGCAAACGAGTTAGCTTCAAGTCCATGCGAAACACATGATTTAGCTTCTAATCAATGCGAAGTAGAAGGCTTAGCTTCAAATGCATGCGGAACAAATGTTTTAGCATCAAATACTTGTGATATACATGATTTAGCTTCAACTGCATGCGAAACAAACGAGTTTGCTTCAAATCCGTGCGAATCAGATGGTTTAGCTTCAAATACTTGTGATATACATGATTTGGATCCAACTGCATGCGAAACAAACAAGTTAGCTTCAAATCCAAGCCAAACACATGATTTAGCTTCAAATCAATGCGAAGTAGAAGGCTTAGCTTCAAATCCATGAGAATCAAATGATTTAGTCTTAAATACTTGTGATATACATAATATAGTTTCAAATGCAGGATAAATAAACGAGTTAGCTTCATATCCACGCCAAACACATGATTTAGCTTCAAATCAATGCGAAGTAGAAGGCTTAGCTTCATATCCATGCGAAACCCATGACTTAGATTTTAATGAATGCGAAGTAGAAGGCTTAGCTGCAAATCCAAGCGAAACACATGATTTAGCTTCAAATCAATGCGAAGTAGAAAGCTTAGCTTCAAATCCACGCGAATCAAATGATTTAGTCTCAAATACTTGTGATATGCATGATATAGCTTCAAATGCAGGCGAAACAAACGAGTTAGCTTCAAAGCTATGCGGCACAAATGATTTTGCTTCAAATACTTGCGATATAATTGATATGGCATCAAATGCAGGCGAAACAGACGAGTTAGCTTCAAAGCTATTCGACACAAATGATTTAGCTTCAAATACTTGCGATATAATTGATATAGCATCAAATGCAGGCCCAACAAACGAGTTAGTTTCAAATTCAAGCGAAACACACGATTTAGTTTCAAATCAATGAGAAGTAGAAGGGTTAGCTTCAAATCCATGCGAAACAAATGATTTAGCTTCACAAACTTGCGATATAAATGATATAGTTTCAAATAAGGGCGAAACAAACGAGTTAGCTTCAAATCTGTGCGAAACACATGATTTAGCTTCAAATTCATGCGAAACACATGGTGTAGTTCATATTCTTGCGAAACAAATGGTTTAGATTCAGATACTTGTGATAAACATGATTTAGCTTCAAATGCAGGCGAAATAAACGATTTCCTTCAAATCCATGCGAAAAACATGATTTACCTTCAAATCAAAGCGAAGTAGAAGGTTCAGATTCAATTCCGTGCGAGACAAATGACTTACCTTCAAATACTTGCGGTATGAATGAAACAGCTTTAAATTGCAGGCGAAACAAACGAGTTAGCTTCAAATCATGCAAAATACATGATTTAGCTTCAAATCAAGGCGATGTAGAAGGTTTAGCTTCAAATTCATGCAAAACACATGATTTGGCTGCAAATCAAAGCGAAGTAGAAGGTTTAACTTCAAATCCATGCGAAACAAATCTTTTACCTTCAAATACTTTCGGTATAAATGAAACAGTTTGAAATGCATGCGAAACAAACGAGCTAGCTTCAAATCCATACGGAACAAATGGTTTAGATTGAAATACTTGTGATATACATGATTTAGATTCAACTGCATGCGAAACAAACGAGGTAGCTTCAAATCCAAGGGAAACAAATGATTTAGCTTCAAATCAAGGCGAAGTAGAAGGCTTAGCTGAAAATACATGCGACACAAATGATTTAGCTTCATATACTTGCGATATAATTGATAAAGCTTCAAATGCAGGCGAAACAAACGAGTTAGCTTCAAATCCAAGCGAAACAGATGATTTAGTTTCAAATCAATGCGAAGTAGAAGGCTTAGCTTCAAATCCATGCGACACAAATTATTTAGCTTCAAATACTTGCGATAGAAGTGATATAGCTTCAATGCAGGCGAAACATACGAGTTAGCTTCAAAGCCATGCGACACAAATGATTTAGCTTCAAATACTTGCGATATAATTGATATAGCTTCAAATGCAGGCGAAACAAACGAGTTAGCTTCAAATTTTTGCGAAACACATGATTTAGCTTCAAATTCATGCGAAACACATGGTGTAGTTCATATTCTTGCGAATCAAATGGTTGAGATTCAGATACTTGTGATAAACATGATTTAGCCTCTAATGCAGGCGAAACAAACGAGTTAACTTCAAATCCAAGCGAAACGCATGATTTAGTTTCAAATCAAAGCGAAGTAGTCGGCATAGCTCCAAATCCATGCGAAACAAATGATTTAGCTTCACATACTTGCGATATAAATGATATAGCTTGAAATGCAGGCGAAACAAACGAGTTAGCTGAAATCCAAGCGAAACACATGATTTACCTTCAAATTAATGCGAAGTAGAAGGCTTATCCTCAAAGCCATATGACACAAATGATTCAGCTTCAAATAGTTGCGATATAATTTATATAGATTCAAATGTAGGCGTAACAATCGAGTTAGCTTCAAATCAAAGCAAAACACATGGTTTAGCTTCATATTCTTGCGAAACAAATGGTTTAGCTTCATATACTTTCGATATAAATGATATAGCTTCAAATGCAGGCGAAATAAACGAGTTAGCTTCAAATCCATGCGACACACATAATTTAGCTACAAATCAATGCGACGTAGAAGGCTTAGCTTCAAATCCATGCGAAACACATGATTCAGCTTCAAATCCATGCGTGACACATGTGTTAGCTTCAAATCAATGCGAAGCAGAAGGCTTAGCATCAAATCCATGCGACACAAATGAATTAGCTTCAAATGCTTGCGAAATAAATGGTACATATTCAAATAAAGTCGAAAAAAACGAGATATCTTCAAATGCAGGCGAAACAAACGAGTTAGCTTCAAATCCAAGCGAAGCACATGAATTAGTTTCAAATCAATGCGAAGTAGAAGGGTTAGCTTCAAATCCATGCGAAACAAATGATTTAGCTTCACAAACTTGCGATATAAATGATATAGTTTCAAATAAGGGCGAAACAAACGAGTTAGCTTCAAATCTGTGCGAAACACATGATTTAGCTTCAAATTCATGCGAAACACATGGTGTAGTTCATATTCTTGCGAAACAAATGGTTTAGATTCAGATACTTGTGATAAACATGATTTAGCTTCAAATGCAGGCGAAATAAACGATTTCCTTCAAATCCATGCGAAAAACATGATTTACCTTCAAATCAAAGCGAAGTAGAAGGTTCAGATTCAATTCCGTGCGAGACAAATGACTTACCTTCAAATACTTGCGGTATGAATGAAACAGCTTTAAATTGCAGGCGAAACAAACGAGTTAGCTTCAAATCATGCAAAATACATGATTTAGCTTCAAATCAAGGCGATGTAGAAGGTTTAGCTTCAAATTCATGCAAAACACATGATTTGGCTGCAAATCAAAGCGAAGTAGAAGGTTTAACTTCAAATCCATGCGAAACAAATCTTTTACCTTCAAATACTTTCGGTATAAATGAAACAGTTTGAAATGCATGCGAAACAAACGAGCTAGCTTCAAATCCATACGGAACAAATGGTTTAGATTGAAATACTTGTGATATACATGATTTAGATTCAACTGCATGCGAAACAAACGAGTTAGCTTCAAATCCAAGGGAAACAAATGATTTAGCTTCAAATCAAGGCGAAGTAGAAGGCTTAGCTGAAAATACATGCGACACAAATGATTTAGCTTCATATACTTGCGATATAATTGATAAAGCTTCAAATGCAGGCGAAACAAACGAGTTAGCTTCAAATCCAAGCGAAACAGATGATTTAGTTTCAAATCAATGCGAAGTAGAAGGCTTAGCTTCAAATCCATGCCACACAAATGAATTCGATTCAAATCAGTGCCAAGTGGAAGGCTTAGCATCAAATCCATGCGAATCAAATGGTTTAGCTTCAAATACTTGCCACAACAATGAAATAGCTACAAATGCAGGCGACGCAAACGACTCAGCTTCAAATCAATTCAGAACACATGATTAAGCTTCGAATGCATGCGAAACACATAATTTAGCTACAAATCAATGCGAAGTAAAAGGCTTAGCTTCAAATCCATGCGAAAGCCAGGATTCACTTCAAATCCAAGCGAAACACATGATTTAGTTTCAAATCAATGCGAAGTAGAAGGCTTAGCTTCAAAGCAATGCGAAACAAATGATTTAGCTTCAAATACTTGCGATATAAATGATATAGCTTCAAATGCAGGCGCAACAAACGACTTAGCTTCAAATCCATGCAAAACACATAATTTAGCTACAAATCAATGCGAAGTAGAAGGCATGGCTTCAAATCCATGCGAAACACATGATTTAGCTTCAAATCCATGCGTAACACATGTTTTAGCTTCAAATCAATGCGAAGCAGAAGGCTCAGCATCATATCCATGCAACAAAAATGAATTAGCTTCAAATGCTTGCGAAATAAATGGTACAGATTCAAATAAAGTCGAAACAAACGAGGTATCGTCAAATCCATGCAAAACAAACGAGTTAGCTTCAAATCCATGCGAAACACATGATTTAGCACCAAATCCATTGGAAACTCATGATTTAGAATCAAATTCATGCGAAACAAATGGTTTAGCTTCATATTCTTGTGAAACAAATGGTTTAGTTTCAGATAATTGTGATAAACATGATTTAGCTTCATCTGCATACGAAACAAACGAGTTAGATTCACATTCAAGGGGATCACATGATTTAGTTTCAAATCAATGCGAAGTAGAAGGCTTAGCTTCAAATACATGTAGACCAAATGGTTTAGCTTCAAATACTTGTGATATACATGATTTATCTTCAACTGCATGCGAAACGCATGGATTAGATTCACATTCTTGCGAAACAAATGGTTTAGTTTCAGATACTTGCGTTATAGATGATATAGCTTCAAATGCAGGCGGAAAAAAACGAGTTAGCTTCAAATCCAAGCGAAATACATGATTTAGCTTCAAATCAATATGAAGTAGAAGGCTTGGCTTCAAATCCATGCGAAACAAATGGTTTAGCTACAAACATTTGTGATATACATGATTTAGCTTCAACTACATGCGGAGCAAGCAAGTTTGCTTCTAATCCAAGCGAAACATATGATTTAGCTTCAAGTGCTTGCGAAACACATGATTTAGGTTCAAATTCGTGGGAAACACGTGGTTTAGCTTCAAATACATGCGAAACAAATTGTTTAGCTTCAGATCCTTATGATATACATGATTTAGCTTCAACAGCATGCGAAACCAGTGAGTTAGTTTCAAATCCAAGCGAAAAACTTAATTCAGTTTCAAATCAATGCGATGCAGAAGGTTTGGCTTCAAATCCATGCGAAACAAATGATTTAGCTTCCAATTCATGCGATATAAGTGATACAGCTTCAAATGCAGGAGAAGCAAACGAGTTAGCTTCAAGTCCATGCGAAACACATGATTTAGCTTCTAATCAATGCGAAGTAGAAGGCTTAGCTTCAAATGCATGCGGAACAATTGTTTTAGCATCAAATACTTGTGATATACATGATTTAGCTTCAACTGCATGCGAAACAAACGAGTTTGCTTCAAATCCGTGCGAATCAGATGGTTTAGCTTCAAATACTTGTGATATACATGATTTGGATCCAACTGCATGCGAAACAAACAAGTTAGCTTCAAATCCAAGCCAAACACATGATTTAGCTTCAAATCAATGCGAAGTAGAAGGCTTATCTTCAAATTCATGCGAAACAAATGATTTAGCTTTACATGCTTG
The DNA here is from genome assembly GCF_051020955.1 of Megalopta genalis. Lineage (NCBI taxonomy): Eukaryota > Metazoa > Arthropoda > Insecta > Hymenoptera > Halictidae > Megalopta > Megalopta genalis. The sequence continues at coordinate 183,978 of NW_027476419.1, read as the reverse complement.
CGATTAAATGTTATAGCTTCAACTGCATGCGAAACAATCGCGTTAGCTTCAAATCCAAGGGAACCAAATAATTTAGCTTCAAATCAATGCGAAGTTGAAGGCGTAGCTTCAAATCAATGCGAAACAAATGGTTTAGCTTCAAATACTTGTGGTATACATGATTTACCTTCACCTGCATACGAAACAAACGAGTTAGTTTCAAATGTATGCGAAACACATGATTTAGATTCAAATCAATGCGAAGTAGGAGGCGTAGCTTCAAATACATGCGACACAAATGATTTATCTTCACATACTAGCGATTAAATGATATAGCTTCAAATGAAGGAAAAACGAACGAGTTAGCTTAAAATGCAAGCGAAACACATGATTTAGATTCAAATCAATGCGAAGTTGAAGGCTTAGCTTCAAATCAATGCGAAACAAATGGTTTAGCTTCAAATACTTGCGATATACATGATTTAAATTAAACTGCATAAGAAACACACGAGATAGCATCAAATCCAAGCGAAACACATGATTTAGCTTCAAATGAATGCGAAGTAGAAAGCTTAGCTTCAAATCCATGAGAATCAAATGATTTAGTCTTAAATACTTGTGATATACATAATATAGTTTCAAATGCAGGATAAATAAACGAGTTAGCTTCATATCCACGCCAAACACATGATTTAGCTTCAAATCAATGCGAAGTAGAAGGCTTAGCTTCATATCCATGCGAAACCCATGACTTAGATTTTAATGAATGCGAAGTAGAAGGCTTAGCTGCAAATCCAAGCGAAACACATGATTTAGCTTCAAATCAATGCGAAGTAGAAAGCTTAGCTTCAAATCCACGCGAATCAAATGATTTAGTCTCAAATACTTGTGATATGCATGATATAGCTTCAAATGCAGGCGAAACAAACGAGTTAGCTTCAAAGCTATGCGGCACAAATGATTTTGCTTCAAATACTTGCGATATAATTGATATGGCATCAAATGCAGGCGAAACAGACGAGTTAGCTTCAAAGCTATTCGACACAAATGATTTAGCTTCAAATACTTGCGATATAATTGATATAGCATCAAATGCAGGCCCAACAAACGAGTTAGTATCAAATTCAACCGAAACACACGATTTAGTTTCAAATCAATGAGAAGTAGAAGGGTTAGCTTCAAATCCATGCGAAACAAATGATTTAGCTTCACAAACTTGCGATATAAATGATATAGTTTCAAATAAGGGCGAAACAAACGAGTTAGCTTCAAATCTGTGCGAAACACATGATTTAGCTTCAAATTCATGCGAAACACATGGTGTAGTTCATATTCTTGCGAAACAAATGGTTTAGATTCAGATACTTGTGATAAACATGATTTAGCTTCAAATGCAGGCGAAATAAACGATTTCCTTCAAATCCATGCGAAAAACATGATTTACCTTCAAATCAAAGCGAAGTAGAAGGTTCAGATTCAATTCCGTGCGAGACAAATGACTTACCTTCAAATACTTGCGGTATGAATGAAACAGCTTTAAATTGCAGGCGAAACAAACGAGTTAGCTTCAAATCCAAGCGAAACACATGGTTTAGTTTCAAATCAATGCGAAGTAGAAGGCTTATCCTCAAAGCCATGCGAAACAAATGATTTAGCTTCAAATACTTGCGATAGAAGTGATATAGCTTCAAATGAAGGCGGAACATACGAGTTAGTTTCAAATCCATGCGAAACACATGATTTAGCTTCAAATCCAAGCGAAACACATGGTTTAGTTTCATATTCTTGCGAAACAAATGGTTTAGCTTCATATACTTGTGATAAACATGATTTAGCTTCAACCGCGTGCGAAACAAACGAGTTAGTTTTAAAACCAAGCGAAACACATGATTTAGCTTCAAATAAATGCTAAGTAGAAGGCGTAGCTTCAAATCAATGCGACACAAATGGTTTAGCATCAAATACTTTTGGTATACATGATTTACCTACAACTGCTTGCGAAACAAACGAGTAAGCTTCAAATCCATGCTAAACAAACGATTTATCTTTAAATCAATGGGAAGTAGAAGGCTTAGCTTCAAATCAATGCGACACAAATGATTTAGCTTCAAATACTAGCGATATAATTGATAAAGCTTCACATGCAGGCGAAATAAACGAGTTAGCTTCAAATCCAAGCGGAAGACATGATTTAGCTTCAAATCAATGCGAAACACATGGTTTAGATTAATATTCTTGCGAAACAAGTGGTTTAGCTTCAGATACTTGTGATAAACATGATTTAGCTCCAACTGCATGCGAAACAATCGAGTTGGCTTCAAATCCAAGGGATACAAATGATTTAGCTACAAATCAATGCGAAGTTGAAGGCTTAGCATCAAATCAAAGCGAACCAAATGGTTTTGCTTCAAATACTCGTGGTATATATGATTTACATTCACCTGCATGCGAAACAAACGAGTTAGCTTCAAATCCATGCGAAACGCATGATTTAGTTTCAAATCAATTGCGAAGTAGAAGGCGTAGCTCAAATCCATGCGACACAAATGATTTAGCTTCAAATACTTGCGATATAATTGATAAAGCTTCAAATGCAGGCGAAACAAACGAGTTAGCTTCAAATCCAAGCGAAACACATGAATTAGTTTCAAATCAATGCGAAGTAGAAGGCTTAGCTTCAAATCCATGCGACACAAATGATTTAGCTTCAAATACTTGCGATAGAAGTGATATAGCTTCAATGCAGGCGAAACAAACGAGTTAGCTTCAAATCCATGCGACACAAATGATTTACCTTCAAATTAATGCGAAGTAGAAGGCTTATCCTCAAAGCCATGCGACAAAAATGATTTAGCTTCAAATACTTGCGATATAATTGATAAATCTTCAAATGCGGGCGAAATAAACGAGTTAGCTTCTAATCGATGCGACACACATAATTTAGCTACAAATCAATGCGACGTAGAAGGCTTAGCTTCAAATCCATGCGAAACACATGATTCTGCTTCAAATCCATGCGTGACACATGTTTTAGCTTCAAATCAATGCGAAGCAGAAGGCTTAGCACCAAATCCATGCTACACAAATGAATTAGCTTCAAATGCTTGCGAAATAAATGGTACATAGTCAAATAAAGTCGAAACAAACGAGATATCTTCAAATCCATGCAAAACAAACGAGTTAGCTTCAAATCCATGCGAAATATATGAGTTACCTTCAAATACTTGAGATATAAATGAAATAGCTTCAAATGCTGGCGAAACAAATGCGATAGATTGAAATTCATGGCAACTCATGATTTAGATTCAAATTCATGCAAAACACATGGTTTAGGTTCAAATCCAAGCGAAACAAATGAATTAGCTACAAATCAATGCGTTGTAGAAGGCTTATCTTCAAAGCCATGCGACACAAATGATTTACCTTCAAATACTTGCGATATAATTGATAAAGCTTCAAATGCAGGCCAAACAAACGAGTTAGCTTCAAATCCAAGCGAAACACATGGTTCAGTTTCAAAACCATGTGAAGTAGAAGGCTTATCCTCAAAGCCATGCGACACAAATGATTTACCTTCAAATACTTGCGATATAATTGATAAAGCTTCAAATGCAGGCCAAACAATCGAGTTAGCTTCAAATCCAAGCGAAACACATGATTTAGTTTCAAATCAATGCGAAGTAGAAGGATTAGCTTTAAATCCATGCGACACAAATGATTTAGCTTCAAATACTTGCGATATAATTGATATAGCATCAAATACAGGCGAAACAAACGGGTTAGCTTCAAATCCAAGCGAAACACACGATTTAGTTTCAAATCAATGCGAAGTAGAATGATTAGCTTCAAATCCATGCGAAACAAATGATTTAGCTTCACATAATTGCGATATAATTGATATAGCTTCAAATGCAGGCGCTACAAACGAGTTAGCTTCAAATCCAAGCGAAACACATGATTTAGTTTCAAATCAATGCGAAGTAGTCGGCATAGCTACAAATCCATGCGAAACAAATGATTTAGCTCCACATACTTGCGATATAAATGTTATAGGTTCAAATGCAGGCGAAACAAACGAGTTAGCTTCAAATCCAAGCGAAACACATGATTTACCTTCAAATTAATGCGAAGTAGAAGGCTTATCCTCATAGCCAAGCGACACAAAAGATTCAACTTCAATTACTTGCGATATAATTGATATAGCTTCAAATGCAGGCGAAACAAACGAGTTAGCTTCAAATCCAAGCGAAACACATGGTTTAGCTTGATATTCTTGCGAAACAAATGGTTTAGCTTCATATACTTTCGATATAAATGGTGTAGCTTCAAATGCAGGCGAAACAAACGAGTCAGCTTAAAATCCAAGCGAAACACATGGTTTAGTTTCAAATCAATGCGAAGTAGAAGGCTTATCCTCAAAGCCATGCGAAACAAATGATTTAGCTTCAAATACTTGCGATATAATTGATATAGCTTCAAATGCAGTCGAAACAAACGAGTTACCTTCAAGTTCAAGCGAAACACATGATTTAGTTTCAAATCAATGCGAAGTAGTAGGCATAGCTCCAAATCCATGCGTAACAAATGATTTAGCTTCACATACTTGCGATATAAATGATATAGCTTCAAATGCAGGCGAAACAAACGAGTTAGCTTCAAATCCAAGCGAAACACATGATTTATCTTCAAATTAATGCAAAGTAGGAGACTTATCCTCAAAGCCAAGCGACACAAATGATTCAACTTCAATTACTCGTGATATAATTGATATAGCTTCAAATGCAGGCGTAACAATCGAGTTAGCTTCAAATCCAAGCAAAACACATGGTTTAGCTTCATATTCTTGCGAAACAAATGGTTTAGTTTCACATACTTGCGATATAAATGATATAGCTTCAAATGCAGGCGAAACAAACGAGTTACCTTCAAATCCAAGCGAAACACATGATTTACCTTCAAATTAATGCAAAGTAGAAGGCTTATCTTCAAAGCCATGCGACACAAATGATTTAGCTTCAAATACTTGCGATATAATTGATATAGATTCAAATGCAGGCGAAACAAACGAGTTAGCTTCAAATCTGTGCGAAACACATGATTTAGCTTCAAATTCATGCGAAACACATGGTTTAGCTTCATATTCTTCCGAAACAAATGGTTTAGATCCAGATACTTGTGATAAACATGATTTAGCTTCAAATGCAGGCCAAACAAACGAGTTAGTTTCAAATTCATGCAAAACCCCTTGATTCAACTTCAAATCCATGCGAAACACATGATTTAGTTTCAAATCAATGCGAAACACATGGTTTAGCTTCATATTCTTGCGAAACAAATGGTTTAGATTCAGATAGTTGTGATAAACATGATTTAGCTTCAAATGCAGGCGAAACAAACGAGTTAGCTTCAAATCCAAGCGAAACACATGATTTACCTTCAAATTAATGCGAAACACATGGTTTAGCTTCATATTCTTGCGAAACAAATGGTTTAGATTCAGGTACTTGTGATAAACATGATTTAGCTTCAAATGCAGGCGAAACATCGAGTTAGTTTCACATCCATGCGAAACACATGATTTAGCTTCAAATCCATGCGAAACACATGATTTAGTTTCAAATCAATTCGAAGTAGTAGACATAGCTTGAAATCCAAGCGAAACACATGACTTACCTTCAAATTAATGCGAAGTAGAAGGCTTATCCTCAAAGCCATGCGACACAAATGATTCTGCTTCAAATACTTGCTATATGATTGATTTAGCTTCAAATGCATGCGAAACACATGATTTAGTTTCAAATCAATGCGAAGTAGAAGGCTTAGCTTCAAATCCATGCGACACAAATTATTTAGCTTCAAATACTTGCGATAGAAGTGATATAGCTTCAATTCAGGCGAAACATACGAGTTAGCTTCAAAGCCATGCGACACAAATGATTTAGCTTCAAATACTTGCGATATAATTGATATAGCTTCAAATGCAGGCGAAACAAACGAGTTAGCTTCAAATTTTTGCGAAACACATGATTTAGCTTCAAATTCATGCGAAACACATGGTGTAGTTCATATTCTTGCGAATCAAATGGTTGAGATTCAGATACTTGTGATAAACATGATTTAGCCTCTAATGCAGGCGAAACAAACGAGTTAACTTCAAATCCAAGCGAAACGCATGATTTAGTTTCAAATCAAAGCGAAGTAGTCGGCATAGCTCCAAATCCATGCGAAACAAATGATTTAGCTTCACATACTTGCGATATAAATGATATAGCTTGAAATGCAGGCGAAACAAACGAGTTAGCTGAAATCCAAGCGAAACACATGATTTACCTTCAAATTAATGCGAAGTAGAAGGCTTATCCTCAAAGCCATATGACACAAATGATTCAGCTTCAAATAGTTGCGATATAATTTATATAGATTCAAATGTAGGCGTAACAATCGAGTTAGCTTCAAATCAAAGCAAAACACATGGTTTAGCTTCATATTCTTGCGAAACAAATGGTTTAGCTTCATAAACTTTCGATATAAATGATATAGCTTCAAATGCAGGCGAAATAAACGAGTTAGCTTCAAATCCATGCGACACACATAATTTAGCTACAAATCAATGCGACGTAGAAGGCTTAGCTTCAAATCCATGCGAAACACATGATTCAGCTTCAAATCCATGCGTGACACATGTGTTAGCTTCAAATCAATGCGAAGCAGAAGGCTTAGCATCAAATCCATGCGACACAAATGAATTAGCTTCAAATGCTTGCGAAATAAATGGTACATATTCAAATAAAGTCGAAAAAAACGAGATATCTTCAAATCCATGCAAAACAAACGAGTTAGCTTCAAATCTGTGCGAAACACATGAAACAGCTTCAAATTCATGCGAAACACATGGTTTAGCTTCATATTCTTGCGAAACAAATGGTTTAGATTCAAATACTTATGATAAACATGATTTAGCTTCAAATGCAGGCGAAACATAAGAGTTAGTTTCAAATCGACCCGAAACTTATGATTTAGCTTCAAATCCAAGCGAAACACATGGTTTAGCTTCATATCCTTGCGAAACAAATGGTTTAGCTTCATATACTTGTGATAAACATGAATTAGCTTCAACCGCATGCGAAACAAACGAATTAGATTTAAAACCAAGCGAAACACATGATTTACCTTCAAATTAATGCGAAGTAGGAGACTTATCCTCAAAGCCAACCGACACAAATGATTCAACTTCAATTACTCGTGATATAATTGATATAGCTTCAAATGCAGGCGAAACAAACGAGTTAGCTTCAAATCCAAGCGAAACACATGGTTTAGCTTCATATTCATGCGAAACAAATGGTTTAGCTTCATATACTTTCGATATAAATGGTGTAGCTTCAAATGCAGGCGAAACAAACGAGTTAGCTTAAAATCCAAGCGAAACACATGGTTTAGTTTCAAATCAATGCGAAGTAGAAGGCTTATCCTCAAAGCCATGCGAAACAAATGATTTAGCTTCAAATACTTGCGATAGAAGTGATATAGCTTCAAATGCAGGCGGAACATACGAGTTAGTTTCAAATCCATGCGAAACACATGATTTAGCTTCAAATCCAAGCGAAACACATGGTTTAGTTTCATATTCTTGCGAAACAAATGGTTTAGCTTCATATACTTGTGATAAACATGATTTAGCTTCAACCGCGTGCGAAACAAACGAGTTAGTTTTAAAACCAAGCGAAACACATGATTTAGCTTCAAATAAATGCTAAGTAGAAGGCGTAGCTTCAAATCAATGCGACACAAATGGTTTAGCATCAAATACTTGTGGTATACATGATTTACCTACAACTGCTTGCGAAACAAACGAGTAAGCTTCAAATCCATGCTAAACAAACGATTTATCTTTAAATCAATGGGAAGTAGAAGGCTTAGCTTCAAATCAATGCGACACAAATGATTTAGCTTCAAATACTAGCGATATAATTGATAAAGCTTCAAATGCAGGCGAAACAATCGAGTTAGCTTCAAATCCAAGCGGAAGACATGATTTAGCTTCAAATCAATGCGAAACACATGGTTTAGATTAATATTCTTGCGAAACAAGTGGTTTAGCTTCAGATACTTGTGATAAACATGATTTAGCTCCAACTGCATGCGAAACAATCGAGTTGGCTTCAAATCCAAGGGATACAAATGATTTAGCTACAAATCAATGCGAAGTTGAAGGCTTAGCATCAAATCAAAGCGAACCAAATGGTTTTGCTTCAAATACTCGTGGTATATATGATTTACATTCACCTGCATGCGAAATAAACGAGTTAGCTTCAAATCCATGCGAAACGCATGATTTAGTTTCAAATCAATTGCGAAGTAGAAGGCGTAGCTCAAATCCATGCGACACAAATGATTTAGCTTCAAATACTTGCGATATAATTGATAAAGCTTCAAATGCAGGCGAAACAAACGAGTTAGCTTCAAATCCAAGCGAAGCACATGAATTAGTTTCAAATCAATGCGAAGTAGAAGGGTTAGCTTCAAATCCATGCGAGACAAATGATTTAGCTTCACAAACTTGCGATATAAATGATATAGTTTCAAATAAGGGCGAAACAAACGAGTTAGCTTCAAATCTGTGCGAAACACATGATTTAGCTTCAAATTCATGCGAAACACATGGTGTAGTTCATATTCTTGCGAAACAAATGGTTTAGATTCAGATACTTGTGATAAACATGATTTAGCTTCAAATGCATGCGAAATAAACGATTTCCTTCAAATCCATGCGAAAAACATGATTTACCTTCAAATCAAAGCGAAGTAGAAGGTTCAGATTCAATTCCGTGCGAGACAAATGACTTACCTTCAAATACTTGCGGTATGAATGAAACAGCTTTAAATTGCAGGCGAAACAAACGAGTTAGCTTCAAATCATGCAAAATACATGATTTAGCTTCAAATCAAGGCGATGTAGAAGGTTTAGCTTCAAATTCATGCAAAACACATGATTTGGCTGCAAATCAAAGCGAAGTAGAAGGTTTAACTTCAAATCCATGCGAAACAAATCTTTTACCTTCAAATACTTTCGGTATAAATGAAACAGTTTGAAATGCATGCGAAACAAACGAGCTAGCTTCAAATCCATACGGAACAAATGGTTTAGATTGAAATACTTGTGATATACATGATTTAGATTCAACTGCATGCGAAACAAACGAGTTAGCTTCAAATCCAAGGGAAACAAATGATTTAGCTTCAAATCAAGGCGAAGTAGAAGGCTTAGCTGAAAATACATGCGACACAAATGATTTAGCTTCATATACTTGCGATATAATTGATAAAGCTTCAAATGCAGGCGAAACAAACGAGTTAGCTTCAAATCCAAGCGAAACAGATGATTTAGTTTCAAATCAATGCGAAGTAGAAGGCTTAGCTTCAAATCCATGCCACACAAATGAATTCGATTCAAATCAGTGCCAAGTGGAAGGCTTAGCATCAAATCCATGCGAATCAAATGGTTTAGCTTCAAATACTTGCCACAACAATGAAATAGCTACAAATGCAGGCGACGCAAACGACTCAGCTTCAAATCAATTCAGAACACATGATTAAGCTTCGAATGCATGCGAAACACATAATTTAGCTACAAATCAATGCGAAGTAAAAGGCTTAGCTTCAAATCCATGCGAAAGCCAGGATTCACTTCAAATCCAAGCGAAACACATGATTTAGTTTCAAATCAATGCGAAGAAGAAGGCTTAGCTTCAAAGCAATGCGAAACAAATGATTTAGCTTCAAATACTTGCGATATAAATGATATAGCTTCAAATGCAGGCGCAACAAACGACTTAGCTTCAAATCCATGCAAAACACATAATTTAGCTACAAATCAATGCGAAGTAGAAGGCATGGCTTCAAATCCATGCGAAACACATGATTTAGCTTCAAATCCATGCGTAACACATGTTTTAGCTTCAAATCAATGCGAAGCAGAAGGCTCAGCATCATATCCATGCAACAAAAATGAATTAGCTTCAAATGCTTGCGAAATAAATGGTACAGATTCAAATAAAGTCGAAACAAACGAGGTATCGTCAAATCCATGCAAAACAAACGAGTTAGCTTCAAATCCATGCGAAACACATGATTTAGCACCAAATCCATTGGAAACTCATGATTTAGAATCAAATTCATGCGAAACAAATGCTTTAGCTTCATATTCTTGTGAAACAAATGGTTTAGTTTCAGATAATTGTGATAAACATGATTTAGCTTCATCTGCATACGAAACAAACGAGTTAGATTCACATTCAAGGGGATCACATGATTTAGTTTCAAATCAATGCGAAGTAGAAGGCTTAGCTTCAAATACATGTAGACCAAATGGTTTAGCTTCAAATACTTGTGATATACATGATTTATCTTCAACTGCATGCGAAACGCATGGATTAGATTCACATTCTTGCGAAACAAATGGTTTAGTTTCAGATACTTGCGTTATAGATGATATAGCTTCAAATGCAGGCGGAAAAAAACGAGTTAGCTTCAAATCCAAGCGAAATACATGATTTAGCTTCAAATCAATATGAAGTAGAAGGCTTGGCTTCAAATCCATGCGAAACAAATGGTTTAGCTACAAACATTTGTGATATACATGATTTAGCTTCAACTACATGCGGAGCAAGCAAGTTTGCTTCAAATCCAAGCGAAACATATGATTTAGCTTCAAGTGCTTGCGAAACACATGATTTAGGTTCAAATTCGTGGGAAACACGTGGTTTAGCTTCAAATACATGCGAAACAAATTGTTTAGCTTCAGATCCTTATGATATACATGATTTAGCTTCAACAGCATGCGAAACCAGTGAGTTAGTTTCAAATCCAAGCGAAAAACTTAATTCAGTTTCAAATCAATGCGATGCAGAAGGTTTGGCTTCAAATCCATGCGAAACAAATGATTTAGCTTCCAATTCATGCGATATAAGTGATACAGCTTCAAATGCAGGAGAAGCAAACGAGTTAGCTTCAAGTCCATGCGAAACACATGATTTAGCTTCTAATCAATGCGAAGTAGAAGGCTTAGCTTCAAATCCATGAGAATCAAATGATTTAGTCTTAAATACTTGTGATATACATAATATAGTTTCAAATGCAGGATAAATAAACGAGTTAGCTTCATATCCACGCCAAACACATGATTTAGCTTCAAATCAATGCGAAGTAGAAGGCTTAGCTTCATATCCATGCGAAACCCATGACTTAGATTTTAATGAATGCGAAGTAGAAGGCTTAGCTGCAAATCCAAGCGAAACACATGATTTAGCTTCAAATCAATGCGAAGTAGAAAGCTTAGCTTCAAATCCACGCGAATCAAATGATTTAGTCTCAAATACTTGTGATATGCATGATATAGCTTCAAATGCAGGCGAAACAAACGAGTTAGCTTCAAAGCTATGCGGCACAAATGATTTTGCTTCAAATACTTGCGATATAATTGATATGGCATCAAATGCAGGCGAAACAGACGAGTTAGCTTCAAAGCTATTCGACACAAATGATTTAGCTTCAAATACTTGCGATATAATTGATATAGCATCAAATGCAGGCCCAACAAACGAGTTAGTATCAAATTCAACCGAAACACACGATTTAGTTTCAAATCAATGAGAAGTAGAAGGGTTAGCTTCAAATCCATGCGAAACAAATGATTTAGCTTCACAAACTTGCGATATAAATGATATAGTTTCAAATAAGGGCGAAACAAACGAGTTAGCTTCAAATCCAAGCGAAACACATGGTTTAGTTTCAAATCAATGCGAAGTAGAAGGCTTATCCTCAAAGCCATGCGAAACAAATGATTTAGCTTCAAATACTTGCGATAGAAGTGATATAGCTTCAAATGAAGGCGGAACATACGAGTTAGTTTCAAATCCATGCGAAACACATGATTTAGCTTCAAATCCAAGCGAAACACATGGTTTAGTTTCATATTCTTGCGAAACAAATGGTTTAGCTTCATATACTTGTGATAAACATGATTTAGCTTCAACCGCGTGCGAAACAAACGAGTTAGTTTTAAAACCAAGCGAAACACATGATTTAGCTTCAAATAAATGCTAAGTAGAAGGCGTAGCTTCAAATCAATGCGACACAAATGGTTTAGCATCAAATACTTTTGGTATACATGATTTACCTACAACTGCTTGCGAAACAAACGAGTAAGCTTCAAATCCATGCTAAACAAACGATTTATCTTTAAATCAATGGGAAGTAGAAGGCTTAGCTTCAAATCAATGCGACACAAATGATTTAGCTTCAAATACTAGCGATATAATTGATAAAGCTTCACATGCAGGCGAAACAAACGAGTTAGCTTCAAATCCAAGCGGAAGACATGATTTAGCTTCAAATCAATGCGAAACACATGGTTTAGATTAATATTCTTGCGAAACAAGTGGTTTAGCTTCAGATACTTGTGATAAACATGATTTAGCTCCAACTGCATGCGAAACAATCGAGTTGGCTTCAAATCCAAGGGATACAAATGATTTAGCTACAAATCAATGCGAAGTTGAAGGCTTAGCATCAAATCAAAGCGAACCAAATGGTTTTGCTTCAAATACTCGTGGTATATATGATTTACATTCACCTGCATGCGAAACAAACGAGTTAGCTTCAAATCCATGCGAAACGCATGATTTAGTTTCAAATCAATTGCGAAGTAGAAGGCGTAGCTCAAATCCATGCGACACAAATGATTTAGCTTCAAATACTTGCGATATAATTGATAAAGCTTCAAATGCAGGCGAAACAAACGAGTTAGCTTCAAATCCAAGCGAAACACATGAATTAGTTTCAAATCAATGCGAAGTAGAAGGCTTAGCTTCAAATCCATGCGACACAAATGATTTAGCTTCAAATACTTGCGATAGAAGTGATATAGCTTCAATGCAGGCGAAACAAACGAGTTAGCTTCAAATCCATGCGACACAAATGATTTACCTTCAAATTAATGCGAAGTAGAAGGCTTATCCTCAAAGCCATGCGACAAAAATGATTTAGCTTCAAATACTTGCGATATAATTGATAAATCTTCAAATGCGGGCGAAATAAACGAGTTAGCTTCTAATCGATGCGACACACATAATTTAGCTACAAATCAATGCGACGTAGAAGGCTTAGCTTCAAATCCATGCGAAACACATGATTCTGCTTCAAATCCATGCGTGACACATGTTTTAGCTTCAAATCAATGCGAAGCAGAAGGCTTAGCACCAAATCCATGCTACACAAATGAATTAGCTTCAAATGCTTGCGAAATAAATGGTACATAGTCAAATAAAGTCGAAACAAACGAGATATCTTCAAATCCATGCAAAACAAACGAGTTAGCTTCAAATCCATGCGAAATATATGAGTTACCTTCAAATACTTGAGATATAAATGAAATAGCTTCAAATGCTGGCGAAACAAATGCGATAGATTGGAATTCATGGCAACTCATGATTTAGATTCAAATTCATGCAAAACACATGGTTTAGGTTCAAATCCAAGCGAAACAAATGAATTAGCTACAAATCAATGCGTTGTAGAAGGCTTATCTTCAAAGCCATGCGACACAAATGATTTACCTTCAAATACTTGCGATATAATTGATAAAGCTTCAAATGCAGGCCAAACAAACGAGTTAGCTTCAAATCCAAGCGAAACACATGGTTCAGTTTCAAAACCATGTGAAGTAGAAGGCTTATCCTCAAAGCCATGCGACACAAATGATTTACCTTCAAATACTTGCGATATAATTGATAAAGCTTCAAATGCAGGCCAAACAATCGAGTTAGCTTCAAATCCAAGCGAAACACATGATTTAGTTTCAAATCAATGCGAAGTAGAAGGATTAGCTTTAAATCCATGCGACACAAATGATTTAGCTTCAAATACTTGCGATATAATTGATATAGCATCAAATACAGGCGAAACAAACGGGTTAGCTTCAAATCCAAGCGAAACACACGATTTAGTTTCAAATCAATGCGAAGTAGAATGATTAGCTTCAAATCCATGCGAAACAAATGATTTAGCTTCACATAATTGCGATATAATTGATATAGCTTCAAATGCAGGCGCTACAAACGAGTTAGCTTCAAATCCAAGCGAAACACATGATTTAGTTTCAAATCAATGCGAAGTAGTAGGCATAGCTACAAATCCATGCGAAACAAATGATTTAGCTCCACATACTTGCGATATAAATGTTATAGGTTCAAATGCAGGCGAAACAAACGAGTTAGCTTCAAATCCAAGCGAAACACATGATTTACCTTCAAATTAATGCGAAGTAGAAGGCTTATCCTCATAGCCAAGCGACACAAAATATTCAACTTCAATTACTTGCGATATAATTGATATAGCTTCAAATGCAGGCGAAACAAACGAGTTAGCTTCAAATCCAAGCGAAACACATGGTTTAGCTTGATATTCTTGCGAAACAAATGGTTTAGCTTCATATACTTTCGATATAAATGATATAGCTTCAAATGCAGGCGAAATAAACGAGTTAGCTTCAAATCCATGCGACACACATAATTTAGCTACAAATCAATGCGACGTAGAAGGCTTAGCTTCAAATCCATGCGAAACACATGATTCAGCTTCAAATCCATGCGTGACACATGTGTTAGCTTCAAATCAATGCGAAGCAGAAGGCTTAGCATCAAATCCATGCGACACAAATGAATTAGCTTCAAATGCTTGCGAAATAAATGGTACATATTCAAATAAAGTCGAAAAAAACGAGATATCTTCTAATCCATGCAAAACAAACGAGTTAGCTTCAAATCTGTGCGAAACACATGAAACAGCTTCAAATTCATGCGAAACACATGGTTTAGCTTCATATTCTTGCGAAACAAATGGTTTAGATTCAAATACTTATGATAAACATGATTTAGCTTCAAATGCAGGCGAAACATAAGAGTTAGTTTCAAATCGATCCGAAACTTATGATTTAGCTTCAAATCCAAGCGAAACACATGATTTAGCTTCATATTCTTGCGAAACAAATGGTTTAGCTTCATATACTTGTGATAAACATGAATTAGCTTCAACCGCATGCGAAACAAACGAATTAGATTTAAAACCAAGCGAAACACATGATTTACCTTCAAATTAATGCGAAGTAGGAGACTTATCCTCAAAGCCAACCGACACAAATGATTCAACTTCAATTACTCGTGATATAATTGATATAGCTTCAAATGCAGGCGAAACAAACGAGTTAGCTTCAAATCCAAGCGAAACACATGGTTTAGCTTCATATTCATGCGAAACAAATGGTTTAGCTTCATATACTTTCGATATAAATGGTGTAGCTTCAAATGCAGGCGAAACAAACGAGTCAGCTTAAAATCCAAGCGAAACACATGGTTTAGTTTCAAATCAATGCGAAGTAGAAGGCTTATCCTCAAAGCCATGCGAAACAAATGATTTAGCTTCAAATACTTGCGATATAATTGATATAGCTTCAAATGCAGTCGAAACAAACGAGTTACCTTCAAGTTCAAGCGAAACACATGATTTAGTTTCAAATCAATGCGAAGTAGTAGGCATAGCTCCAAATCCATGCGTAACAAATGATTTAGCTTCACATACTTGCGATATAAATGATATAGCTTCAAATGCAGGCGAAACAAACGAGTTAGCTTCAAATCCAAGCGAAACACATGATTTATCTTCAAATTAATGCAAAGTAGGAGACTTATCCTCAAAGCCAAGCGACACAAATGATTCAACTTCAATTACTCGTGATATAATTGATATAGCTTCAAATGCAGGCGTAACAATCGAGTTAGCTTCAAATCCAAGCAAAACACATGGTTTAGCTTCATATTCTTGCGAAACAAATGGTTTAGTTTCACATACTTGCGATATAAATGATATAGCTTCAAATGCAGGCGAAACAAACGAGTTACCTTCAAATCCAAGCGAAACACATGATTTACCTTCAAATTAATGCAAAGTAGAAGGCTTATCTTCAAAGCCATGCGACACAAATGATTTAGCTTCAAATACTTGCGATATAATTGATATAGCTTCAAATGCAGGCGAAACAAACGAGTTAGCTTCAAATCTGTGCGAAACACATGATTTAGCTTCAAATTCATGCGAAACACATGGTTTAGCTTCATATTCTTCCGAAACAAATGGTTTAGATCCAGATACTTGTGATAAACATGATTTAGCTTCAAATGCAGGCCAAACAAACGAGTTAGTTTCAAATTCATGCAAAACCCCTTGATTCAACTTCAAATCCATGCGAAACACATGATTTAGTTTCAAATCAATGCGAAACACATGGTTTAGCTTCATATTCTTGCGAAACAAATGGTTTAGATTCAGATAGTTGTGATAAACATGATTTAGCTTCAAATGCAGGCGAAACAAACGAGTTAGCTTCAAATCCAAGCGAAACACATGATTTACCTTCAAATTAATGCGAAACACATGGTTTAGCTTCATATTCTTGCGAAACAAATGGTTTAGATTCAGGTACTTGTGATAAACATGATTTAGCTTCAAATGCAGGCGAAACATCGAGTTAGTTTCACATCCATGCGAAACACATGATTTAGCTTCAAATCCATGCGAAACACATGATTTAGTTTCAAATCAATTCGAAGTAGTAGACATAGCTTGAAATCCAAGCGAAACACATGACTTACCTTCAAATTAATGCGAAGTAGAAGGCTTATCCTCAAAGCCATGCGACACAAATGATTCTGCTTCAAATACTTGCTATATGATTGATTTAGCTTCAAATGCATGCGAAACACATGATTTAGTTTCAAATCAATGCGAAGTAGTAGACATAGCTTCAAATCCAAGCGAAACACATGATTTAGTTCCAAATCAATGCGAAGTAGAAGGCTTAGCTTCAAATCCAAGCGAAACACATGATTTACATTCAAATTAAACCAAAGTGGAAGGCTTATCTTCAAAGCCATGCAACACAAATGATTTAGCTTCAAATACTTGCAATATAATTGATATAGCATCAAATGCAGGCGAAACAAACGAGTTAGCTTCAAATCTGTGCGAAACACATGATTTAGCTTCAAATTCATGCGAAACACATGGTTTAGCTTCATATTCTTGCGAAACAAATGATTTAGCTTCAAATACTTGCGATATAATTGATATAGCTTCAAATGCAGGCGAAACAAACGAGTTAGCTTCAAATCTGTGCGAAACACATGATTTAGCTTCAAATTCATGCGAAACACATGGTTTAGCTTCATATTCTTGCGAAACAAATGGTTTAGATCCAGATACTTGTGATAAACATGATTTAGCTTCAAATGCAGGCGAAACAAACGAGTTAGTTTCAAATCCATGCAAAACCCCTTGATTCAACTTCAAATCCATGCGAAACACATGATTTAGTTTCAAATCAATGCGAAACACATGGTTTAGCTTCATATTCTTGCGAAACAAATGGTTTAGATTCAGATAGTTGTGATAAACATGATTTAGCTTCAAATGCAGGCGAAACAAACGAGTTAGCTTCAAATCCAAGCGAAACACATGATTTACCTTCAAATTAATGCGAAGTAGAAGGCTTATCCTCAAAGCCATGCGACACAAATGATTTAGCTTCAAATACTTGCGATACAATTCATATAGCTTCAAATGCATGCGAAACAAACGAGTTAGCTTCAAATCCAAGCGAAACACATGATTTAGTTCCAAATCAATGCGAAGTAGAAGCCTTAGCTTCAACTCCATGCGAAACAAATGATTTAGCTTCACAGACTTGCGATATAAATGATATAGCTTCAAATAAGGGCGAAACAAACGAGTTACCTTCAAATCCAAGCGAAACCATCAAATACTTGCGATAGATAAGTGATATAAGTGATACAGTTTCAATGCAGGCGAAACAAACGAGTTAGCTTCAAATCTGTGCGAAATACATGATTTAGCTTCAAATTCATGCGAAACACATGGTTTAGCTTCATATTCTTGCGAAACAAATGGTTTAGATTGAGATAATTGTGATAAACATGATTTAGCTTCAAATGCAGGCGAAACAAACGAGTTAGCTTCAAATCTAAGCGAAACACATGATTTACCTTCAAATTAATTTAAAGTAGAAGGCTTATATTCAAAGCCATGCGACACAAATGATTTAGCTTCAAATACTTGCGATATAAATGATATAACTTCAAATGCAGGCGAAACAAACGAGTTAGCTTCAAATCCAAGCGAAACACATGATTTAGTGTCAAATCAATGCGAAGTAGAAGCCTTAGCTTCAACTCCATGCGAAACAAATGATTTAGTTTCACAGACTTGCGATATAAATGATATAGCTTCAAATAAGGGCGAAACAAACGAGTTACCTTCAAATCCAAGCGAGACACATGGTTTAGCTTCATATTCTTGCGAAACAAATGGTTTAGGTTCAGATACTTGTGATAAACATGATTTAGCTTCAAATGCAGGCGAAACAAACGAGATAGTT
This sequence comes from Megalopta genalis, assembly GCF_051020955.1. NCBI lineage: Eukaryota > Metazoa > Arthropoda > Insecta > Hymenoptera > Halictidae > Megalopta > Megalopta genalis. Next base: position 165,491 of record NW_027476419.1, on the reverse strand, counting down.
TCAAATCCACGCGAAACACATGATTTACCTTCAAATCCATGCGAAACACATGATTTAGTTACAAATCAATGCGAAGTAGTAGGCATAGCTTCATATCCATGCGAAAGAAATGATTTAGTTTCACATACTTGCGATATAATTGATATAGCTTCAAATGCAGGCGAAACAAACGAGTTAGCTTCAAATCTGTGCGAAACACATGACTTAGCTTCAAATTCATGCGAAACACACGGTTTAGCTTCATATTCTTGCGAAACAAATGGTTTAGATTCAGGTACTTGTGATAAACATGATTTAGCTTCAAATGCAGGCGAAACATCGAGTTAGTTTCACATCCATGCGAAACACATGATTTAGCTTCAAATCCATGCGAAACACATGATTTAGTTTCAAATCAATGCGAAGTAGTAGACATAGCTTCATATCCATGCGAAACAAATGATTTAGCTTCACATACTAGCAATATAAATGATATAGCTTCAAATGCAGGCGAAACAAACGAGTTACCTTCAAATCCAAGCGAAACACATGGTTTAGCTTCATATTCTTGCGAAACAAATGGTTTAGATTCAGATACTTGTGATAAACATGATTTAGCTTCAAATGCAGGCGAAACAAACGAGATAGTTTCAAATCCGTGCGAAACACATGATTTACCTTCAAATCCATGCGAAACACATGATTTAGTTACAAATCAATGCGAAGTAGTAGGCATAGCTTCAAATCCAAGCGAAACACATGACTTACCTTCAAATTAATGCGAAGTAGAAGGCTTATCCTCAAAGCCATGCGACACAAATGATTCTGCTTCAAATACTTGCTATATGATTGATTTAGCTTCAAATGCATGCGAAACAAACAACTTAGCTACAAATCCAAGCGAAACACATGATTTAGTTCCAAATCAATGCGAAGTAGAAGGCTTAGCTTCAAATCCAAGCGAAACACATGATTTACCATCAAATTAATGCAAAGTGGAAGGCTTATCTTCAAAGCCATGCAACACAAATGATTTAGCTTCAAATACTTGCAATATAATTGATATAGCATCAAATGCAGGCGAATCAAACGAGTTAGCTTCAAATCCCAGCGAAACACATGGTTTAGTTTCAAATCAATGCGAAGTAGCAGGCTTAGCTTCACATACATGAGAAACAAATGATTTAGCTTCAGATAATTGCGATATAATTGATAAAGCTTCAAATGCAGGCGAAACAAACGAGTTAGATTCAAATCCAAGCAAAACAGATGATTTAGTTTCAAATCAATGCGAAGTAGAAGGCTTAGCTTCAAATCCGTGCGACACAAATGATTTACCTTCAAATACTTGCGATAGAAGTGATATAGCTTCAATGCAGGCGAAACAAACGAGTTAGCTTCAAAGCCATGCGACAGAAATGATTTAGCTTCAAATACTTGCGATATAATTGATACAGCATCAAATGCAGGCGAAACAAACGAGTTAGCTTCAAATCCAAGCGAAACACATGATTTAGTGTCAAATCAATGCGAAGTAGAAGCCTTAGCTTCAACTCCATGCGACGCAAATGATTTAGCTTCAAATACTTGCGATATAATTGGTATAGCTTCAAATGCAGGCGAAACAAACGAGGGAGCTTCAAGTCTATGCGAAACACATGATTTAGCTTCAAATCCAAGCGAAACACATGGTTTAGTTTCATATTCTTGCAAAACAAATGGTTTAGCTTCATATACTTGTGATAAACTTGATTTAGCTTCAACCGCATGCGAAACAAACGAGTTAGCTTTAAAGCCAAGCGAAACACATGATTTAGCTTCAAATCAATGCGAAGTAGAAGCCTTAGCTTCAACTCCATGCGAAACAAATGATTTAGCTTCATAGACTTGCGATATAAATGATATAGCTTCAAATAAGGGCGAAACAAACGAGTTACCTTCAAATCCAAGCGAAACCATCAAATACTTGCGATAGATAAGTGATATAAGTGATACAGTTTCAATGCAGGCGAAACAAACGAGTTACCTTCAAATCCAAGCGAAACACATGATTTACCTTCAAATTAATGCAAAGTAGATGGCTTATCTTCAAAGCCATGCGACACACATGATTTAGCTTCAAATACTTGCGATATAATTGATATAGCTTCAAATGCAGGCAAAACAAACGAGTTAGCTTCAAATCTGTGCGAAACACATGATTTAGCTTCAAATTCATGCGAAACACATGGTTTAGCTTCATATTCTTGCGAAACAAATGGTTTAGATTCAGATACTTGTGATAAACATGATTTAGCTTTAAATGCAGGCGAAACAAACGAGTTAGTTTCAAATCCACGCGAAACCCCTTGATTTAGCTTCAAATCCATGCGAAACACATGATTTAGTTTCAAATCAATGCGAAACACATGGTTTAGCTTCATATTCTTGCGAAACAAATGGTTTAGATTCAGATACTTGTGATAAACATGATTTAGCTTCAAATGCAGGCGAAACAAAAACGAGTTAGTTTCAAATCCACGTGAAACACAAGATTTACCTTCAAATCCATGCGAAACACATGTTTTAGTTACAAATCAATGCGAAGTAGTAGGCATAGCATCATATCCATGCGAAGCAAATGATTTAGTTTCACATACTTGCGATATAAATGATATAGCTTCAAATGCAGGCGAAACAAACGAGTTAGCTTCAAATCCAAGCGAAACACATGATTTACCTTCAAATTAATGCGAAGTAGAAGGCTTATCCTCAAAGCCATGCGAAACAAATGGTTTAGATTCAGATACTTGTGATAAACATGATTTAGCTTCAAATGCAGGCGAAACAAACGAGATAGTTTCAAATCCGTGCGAAACACATGATTTACCTTCAAATCCATGCGAAACACATGATTTAGTTACAAATCAATGCGAAGTAGTAGGCATAGCTTCAAATCCAAGCGAAACACATGACTTACCTTCAAATTAATGCGAAGTAGAAGGCTTATCCTCAAAGCCATGCGACACAAATGATTCTGCTTCAAATACTTGCTATATGATTGATTTAGCTTCAAATGCATGCGAAACAAACAACTTAGCTACAAATCCAAGCGAAACACATGATTTAGTTCCAAATCAATGCGAAGTAGAAGGCTTAGCTTCAAATCCAAGCGAAACACATGATTTACCATCAAATTAATGCAAAGTGGAAGGCTTATCTTCAAAGCCATGCAACACAAATGATTTAGCTTCAAATACTTGCAATATAATTGATATAGCATCAAATGCAGGCGAATCAAACGAGTTAGCTTCAAATCCCAGCGAAACACATGGTTTAGTTTCAAATCAATGCGAAGTAGCAGGCTTAGCTTCACATACATGAGAAACAAATGATTTAGCTTCAGATAATTGCGATATAATTGATAAAGCTTCAAATGCAGGCGAAACAAACGAGTTAGATTCAAATCCAAGCAAAACAGATGATTTAGTTTCAAATCAATGCGAAGTAGAAGGCTTAGCTTCAAATCCGTGCGACACAAATGATTTACCTTCAAATACTTGCGATAGAAGTGATATAGCTTCAATGCAGGCGAAACAAACGAGTTAGCTTCAAAGCCATGCGACAGAAATGATTTAGCTTCAAATACTTGCGATATAATTGATACAGCATCAAATGCAGGCGAAACAAACGAGTTAGCTTCAAATCCAAGCGAAACACATGATTTAGTGTCAAATCAATGCGAAGTAGAAGCCTTAGCTTCAACTCCATGCGACGCAAATGATTTAGCTTCAAATACTTGCGATATAATTGGTATAGCTTCAAATGCAGGCGAAACAAACGAGGGAGCTTCAAGTCTATGCGAAACACATGATTTAGCTTCAAATCCAAGCGAAACACATGGTTTAGTTTCATATTCTTGCAAAACAAATGGTTTAGCTTCATATACTTGTGATAAACTTGATTTAGCTTCAACCGCATGCGAAACAAACGAGTTAGCTTTAAAGCCAAGCGAAACACATGATTTAGCTTCAAATCAATGCGAAGTAGAAGCCTTAGCTTCAACTCCATGCGAAACAAATGATTTAGCTTCATAGACTTGCGATATAAATGATATAGCTTCAAATAAGGGCGAAACAAACGAGTTACCTTCAAATCCAAGCGAAACCATCAAATACTTGCGATAGATAAGTGATATAAGTGATACAGTTTCAATGCAGGCGAAACAAACGAGTTAGCTTCAAATCTGTGCGAAATACATGATTTAGCTTCAAATTCATGAGAAACACATGGTTTAGCTTCATATTCTTGCGAAACAAATGGTTTAGATTCAGATAATTGTGATAAACATGATTTAGCTTCAAATGCAGGCGAAACAAACGAGTTACATTCAAATCCAAGAGAAACGCATGATTTACCTTCAAATTAATGCATAGTAGAAGGCTTTCTGCAAAGCCATGAGACACAAATGATTTAGCTTCACAGACTTGCGATATAAATGATATAGATTCAAATGCAGGCGAAACAAACGAGTTAGCTTCAAATCTGTGCGAAACACATGATTTAGCTTCAAATACATGCGAGACACATGATTTTGTTTCACATCAATGCGAAGTAGTAGACATAGCTTCATATCCATGCGAAACAAATGATTTAGATTCACATACTTGCGATATAAATGATATAGCCTCAAATGCAGGCGAAACCAACGAGTTAGCTTCAAATCCAAGCGAAACACATGATTTACCTTCAAACTAATGCGAAGTAGAAGGCTTATCCTGAAAGCCATGCGACACAAATGATTCAGCTTCAAATACTTGCTATATGATTGATTTAGCTTCAAATGCATGCGAAACAAACAACTTAGCTACAAATCCAAGCGAAACACATGATTTAGTTCCAAATCAATGCGAAGTAGAAGGCTTAGCTTCAAATCCAAGCGATACACATGATTTACCTTCAAATTAATGCAAAGTGGAAGGCTTATCTTCAAAGCCATGCAACACAAATGATTTAGCTTCAAATACTTGCAATATAATTGATATAGCATCAAATGCAGGCGAAACAAACGAGTTAGCTTCAAATCCCAGCGAAACACATGGTTTAGTTTCAAATCAATGCGAAGTAGAAGGCTTAGCTTCACATACATGAGAAACAAATGATTTAGCTTCAGATAATTGCGATATAATTGATAAAGCTTCAAATGCAGGCGAAACAAACGAGTTAGATTCAAATCCAAGCAAAACAGATGATTTAGTTTCAAATCAATGCGAAGTAGAAGGCTTAGCTTCAAATCCGTGCGACACAAATGATTTAGCTTCAAATACTTGCGATAGAAGTGATATAGCTTCAAATTCATGCGAAACACATGGTTTAGCTTCTTGTTCTTGCGAAACAAATGGTTTAGATTCTTATAATTGTGATAAACATGATTTAGCTTCAAATCCTGGCGAAACAAACGAGTTACCTTCAAATCCAAGCGAAACACATGATTTACCTTCAAATTAATGCAAAGTAGATGGCTTATCTTCAAAGCCATGCGACACACATGATTTAGCTTCAAATACTTGCGATATAATTGATATAGCTTCAAATGCAGGCAAAACAAACGAGTTAGCTTCAAATCTGTGCGAAACACATGATTTAGCTTCAAATTCATGCGAAACACATGGTTTAGCTTCATATTCTTGCGAAACAAATGGTTTAGATTCAGATACTTGTGATAAACATGATTTAGCTTTAAATGCAGGCGAAACAAACGAGTTAGTTTCAAATCCACGCGAAACCCCTTGATTTAGATTCAAATCCATGCGAAACACATGATTTAGTTTCAAATCAATGCGAAACACATGGTTTAGCTTCATATTCTTGCGAAACAAATGGTTTAGATTCAGATACTTGTGATAAACATGATTTAGCTTCAAATGCAGGCGAAACAAAAACGAGTTAGTTTCAAATCCACGTGAAACACAAGATTTACCTTCAAATCCATGCGAAACACATGTTTTAGTTACAAATCAATGCGAAGTAGTAGGCATAGCATCATATCCATGCGAAGCAAATGATTTAGTTTCACATACTTGCGATATAAATGATATAGCTTCAAATGCAGGCGAAACAAACGAGTTAGCTTCAAATCCAAGCGAAACACATGATTTACCTTCAAATTAATGCAAAGTAGAAGGCTTATCCTCAAAGCCATGCGACACAAATGATTCAGATTCAAATACTTGCGATATAATTGATATAGCTTCAAATGCAGGCGAAACAAACGAGTTAGCTTCAAATCCAAGCGAAACACATGGTTTAGCTTCATATTCTTGCGAAACAAATGGTTTAGCTTCATATATTTGCGATATAAATGATGTAGCTTCAAATACATGCGAAACAAACGAGTTACTTTCAAATCCAAGCGAGACACATGATTTAGTTTCAAATCAATGCGAAGCAGAAGGCTTAGCTTCAAATCTGTGCGAAACACATGATTTAGCTTCAAATCCATGCGAACCACACGATTTAGTTTCAAAACAATGTGAAGTAGAAGGCTTAGCTTCAAATCCATGCGAAACACATGATTTAGATTCAAATCAATGCGAAGCAGAAGGCTTAGCTTCAAATCCATGCGAAACAAATGATTTAGTTTCACATACTTGCGATATAAATGATATAGCTTCAAATGCAGGCGAAACAAACGAGTTAGCTTCAAATCCAAGCGAAACACATGATTTAGTTACAAATCAATGCGAAGTAGAAGGTTTATCTTCAAATCCAAGCGAAACACATGATTTACCTTCAAATTAATGCAAAGTGGAAGGCTTATCCTCAAAGCCATGCGACACAAATGATTTAGCTTCAACTACTTGCCATATAATTGATATAGCTTCAAATGCAGGCAAAACAAACGAGTTAGCTTCAAATCTGTGCGAAATACATGATTTAGCTTCAAATTCATGCGAAACACATGGTTTAGCTTCATATTCTTGCGAAACAAATGGTTTAGATTCAGATAATTGTGATAAACATGATTTAACTTCAAATGCAGGCGAAACAATCGAGTTACCTTCAAATCCAAGCGAAACACATGATTTACCTTCAAATTAATGCAAAGTAGAAGCCTTAGCTTCAAAGCCATGCGAATCAAATGACTTAGCTTCAAATACTTGCGATATAAGTGATATAGCTTCAAATGCAGGCGAGACAAACGAGTTAGCTTCAAATCCAAGCGAAACACATGATTTACCTTCAAATCAATGCGGTGCACATGGTTTAGCTTCATATTCTTGCGAAACAAGTGGTTTAGCTTCAGATACTTGTGATAAACATGATTTAGCTTCAACTGCATGCGAAACAAACGCGTTAGTTTAAAATGCAAGAGAAACACATGATTTAGCTTCAAATCAATGCGAAGTAGAAGGCTTAGATTCAAAGCCATGCGACACAAATGATTTAGCTTCAAATACTTGCGATATAAATGATATAACTTCAAATGCAGGCAAAACAAACGAGTTAGTTTCAAATCCATGCGGAACACATGATTTAGCTTCAAATCAATGCGATGAACATGGTTTAGCTTCATATTCTTGCGAAACAAGTGGTTTAGCTTCAGATACTTGTGATAAACATGATTTAGCTTCAACTGCATGCGAAACAAACGCGTTAGTTTAAAATGCAAGAGAAACACATGATTTAGCTTCAAATCAATGCGAAGTAGAAGGCTTAGATTCAAATCCATACGATACGAATGATTTAGCTTCAAATACTTGCGGTATAAATGAAGTAGCTTCAAATGCAGGCGAAAAAAACGAGTTAACTTCAAATCCAAGAGAAACACATGATTTAGCTTCATATCGATGCGAAACACATTGTTTAGCTTCATATTCTTTCGAAACAAATGGGTTATCTTCAAATACTTGTGATATGCATGATTTAACTTCGACTGCATGCGAAACAAACGAGATGACTTCAAATCCATACGAAACACATGGTTTATTTTCAAATCAATGCGAAGTAGAAGGCTTATCCTCAAAGCCATGCGACACAAATCGTTTAGCTTCAAATACTTGCGATAGAAGTGATATAGCTTCAATGCAGGCGAAACAAACGAGTTAGCTTCAAATCCATGCGACACAAATGATTTAGCTTCAAATACTTGCGATAGAAGTGATATAGCTTCAATGCTGGCGAAACAAACGAGTTAGCTTCAAAGCCATGCGACACAAATGATTTAGCTTCAAATCCATGCGAAACACATGATTTTGTTTCACATCAATGCGAAGTAGTAGACGTAGCTTCATATCCATGCGAAACAATTGATTCAGCTTCACATACTTGCGATATAAATGATATAGCCTCAAATGCAGGCGAAACAAACGAGTTAGCTTCAAATCCCAGCGAAACACATGGTTTAGTTTCAAATCAATGCGAAGTAGAATGCTTAGCTTCAAATCCATGCGAAACAAATGATTTAGCTTCACAAACTTGCGATATAAATGATATAGTTTCAAATAAGGGCGAAACAAACGAGTTAGCTTCAAATCTGTGCGAAACACATGATTTAGCTTCAAATTCATGCGAAACACATGGTGTAGTTCATATTCTTGCGAAACAAATGGTTTAGATTCAGGTACTTGTGATAAACATGATTTAGCTTCAAATGCAGGCGAAACATCGAGTTAGTTTCACATCCATGCGAAACACATGATTTAGCTTCAAATCCATGCGAAACACATGATTTAGTTTCATATCAATGCGAAGTAGTAGACATAGCTTCATATCCATGCGACACAAATGATTTAGCTTCAAATACTTGCGATAGAAGTGATATAGCTTCAATGCAGGCGAAACAAACGAGTTAGCTTCAAAGCCATGCGACACAAATGATTTAGCTTCAAATACTTGCGATATAATTGATACAGCATCAAATGCAGGCGAAACAAACGAGTTAGCTTCAAATCCATGCGAAACACATGATTTAGTGTCAAATCAATGCGAAGTAGAAGCCTTAGCTTCAACTCCATGCGAAACAAATGATTTAGCTTCACAGACTTGCGATATAAATGATATAGCTTCAAATAAGGGCGGAACAAACGAGTTAGCTTCAAATCTGTGCTAAATACATGATTTAGCTTCAAATTCATGCGATGCAGAAGGCTTAGCTTAAAATCCATGCGAAACAAATGATTTAGCTTCACATACTTGCGATATAAATGATATAGCTTCAAATGCAGGCGAAACAAACGAGTTACCTCCAAATCCAAGCGAAACACATGGTTTAGCTTCATATTCTTGCGAAACAAATGGTTTAGATTCAGATACTTGTGATAAACATGATTTAGCTTCAAATGCAGGCGAAACAAACGAGATAGTTTCAAATCCATGCGAAACACATGATTTACCTTCAAATCCATGCGAAACACATGATTTAGTTACAAATCAATGCGAAGTAGTAGGCATAGCTTCATATCCATGCGAAAGAAGTGATTTAGTTTCACATACTTGCGATATAAATGATATAGCTTCAAATGCAGGCGAAACAAACGAGTTACCTTCAAATCCAAGCGAAACACATGATTTACCTTCAAATTAATGCAAAGTAGAAGGCTTATCTTCAAAGCCATGCGATACAAATGATTTAGCTTCAAATACTTGCGATATAATTGATATAGCTTCAAATGCAGGCGAAACAAACGAGTTAGCTTCAAATCTGTGCGAAACACATTACTTAGCTTCAAATTCATGCGAAACACATGGTTTAGCTTCATATTCTTGCGAAACAAATCGTTTAGATTCAGGTACTTGTGATAAACATGATTTAGCTTCAAATGCAGGCGAAACATCGAGTTAGCTTCAAATCCAAGCGAAACATATGATTTAGTTACAAATCAATGCGAAGTAGAAGGTTTAGCTTCAAATTAAAGCGAAACACATGATTTACCTTCAAATTAATGCAAAGTGGAAGGCTTATCCTCAAAGCCATGCGACACAAATGATTTAGCTTCAAATACTTGCCATATAATTGATATAGCTTCAAATGCAGGCAAAACAAACGAGATAGCTTCAAATCTGTGCGAAATACATGATTTAGCTTCAAATTCATGCGAAACACATGGTTTAGCTTCATATTCTTGCGAAACAAATGGTTTAGATTCAGATAATTGTGATAAACATGATTTTGCTTCAAATGCAGGCAAAACAATCGAGTTACCTCCAAATCCAAGCGAAACACATGATTTACCTTCAAATTAATGCAAAGTAGAAGGCTTATCTTCAAAGCCATGCGACACAACTGATTTAGCTTCAAATAATTGCGATATAATTGATATAGCTTCAAATGCAGGCGAAACAAACGAGTTAGCTTCAAATCTGTGCGAAACACATGATTTAGCTTAAAATTCATGCGAAACACATGGTTTAGCTTCATATTCTTGCGAAACAAATTATTTAGATTCAGATACTTGTGATAAACATAATTTAGCTTCAAATGCAGGCGAAACAGAGTTAGCTTCACATCCATGCGAAACACATGATTTAGCTTCAAATCCATGCGAAACACATGATGTAGTTTCAAATCAATGCGAAGTAGTAGATATAGCTTCATATCCATGCGAAACAAATGATTTAGCTTCACATACTTGCGATATAAATGATATAGCCTCAAATGCAGGCGAAACAAAAAGAGTTAGCTTCAAATCCAAGCGAAACACATGATTTAGTGTCAAATCAATGCGAAGTAGAAGGCTTAGCTTCAACTCCATGCGAAACAAATGATTTAGCTTCACAGACTTGCGATATAAATGATATAGATTCAAATGCAGGCGAAACAAACGAGTTAGCTTCAAATCTGTGCGAAACACATGATTTAGCTTCAAATACATGCGAAACACATGATTTTGTTTCACATCAATGCGAAGTAGTAGACATAGCTTCATATCCATGCGAAACAAACGATTTAGCTTCACATACTTGCGATATAAATGATATAGCCTCAAATGCAGTCGAAACAAACGAGTTAGCTTCAAATCCAAGCGAAACACATGATTTACCTTCAAATTAATGCGAAGTAGAAGGCTTATCCTCAAAGCCATGCGACACAAATGATTCAGCTTCAAATACTTGCGATATAATTGATTTAGCTTCAAATGCAGGCGAAACAAACGAGTTAGCTTCAAATCCATGCGAAACACATGGTTTAGCTTCATATTCTTGCGACACAAATGGTTTAGCTTCATATACTTGCGATATAAATGATATAGCTTCAAATGCAGGCGAAACAGAGGAGTTAGCTTCAAATCTATGCGGAACACATGATTTAGCTTCAAATCAATGCGATGCACATGGTTTAGCTTCATATTCTTGCGAAACAAGTGGTTTAGCTTCAGATACTTGTGATAAACATGATTTAGCTTCAACTGCATGCGAAACAAACGCGTTAGTTTAAAATGCAAGAGAAACACATGATTTAGCTTCAAATCAATGCGAAGTAGAAGGCTTAGATTCAAATCCATACGATACGAATGATTTAGCTTCAAATACTTGCGGTATAAATGAAGTAGCTTGAAATGCAGGCGAAAAAAACGAGTTAACTTCAAATCCAAGAGAAACACATGATTTAGCTTCATATCGATGCGAAACACATTGTTTAGCTTCATATTCTTTCGAAACAAATGGGTTATCTTCAAATACTTGTGATATGCATGATTTAACTTCGACTGCATGCGAAACAAACGAGATGACTTCAAATCCATACGAAACACATGGTTTATTTTCAAATCAATGCGAAGTAGAAGGCTTATCCTCAAAGCCATGCGACACAAATCGTTTAGCTTCAAATACTTGCGATATAATTGATAAAGCTTCAAATGCAGGAAAAACAAACGAGTTAGCTTCAAATCCAAGCGAAACAGATGATTTAGTTTCAAATCAATGCGAAGGAGAAGGCTTAGCTTCAAATCCATGCGACACAAATGATTTAGCTTCAAATACTTGTGATAGAAGTGATATAGCTTCAATGCAGGCGAAACAAACGAGTTAGCTTCAAATCCATGCGACACAAATGATTTAGCTTCAAATACTTGCGATAGAAGTGATATAGCTTCAATGCTGGCGAAACAAACGAGTTAGCTTCAAAGCCATGCGACACAAATGATTTAGCTTCAAATCCATGCGAAACACATGATTTTGTTTCACATCAATGCGAAGTAGTAGACGTAGCTTCATATCCATGCGAAACAATTGATTCAGCTTCACATACTTGCGATATAAATGATATAGCCTCAAATGCAGGCGAAACAAACGAGTTAGCTTCAAATCCCAGCGAAACACATGGTTTAGTTTCAAATCAATGCGAAGTAGAATGCTTAGCTTCACATACATGAGAAACAAATGATTTAGCTTCAGATAATTGCGATATAATTGATAAAGCTTCAAATGCAGGCGAAACAAACGATTTAGCTTCAAAGCCATGCGACACAAATGATTTAGCTGCAAATACTTGCGATATAATTGATACAGCATCAAATGCAGGCGAAACAAACAAGTTAGCTTCAAATCTGTGCGAAACACATGATTTAGCTTCAAATTCATGCGAAACACATGGTTTAGCTTCATATTCTTGCAAAACAAATGGTTTAGATTCAGATACTTGTGATAAACATGATTTAGCTTCAAATGCAGTCGAAACAAACGAGTTAATTTCAAATCCATTCGAAACACATGATTTACCTTCAAATCCATGCGAAACACATGATTTAGATACAAATCAATGCGAAGTAGTAGGCATAGCTTCATATCCATGCGAAACAAATGATTTACTTTCACATACTTGCGATATAAATGATATAGCTTCAAATGCAGGCGAAACAAACGAGTTAGCTTCAAATCCAAGCGAAACACACGATTTACCTTCAAATTAATGCGAAGTAGAAGGCTTATCCTCAAAGCCATGCGACACAAATGATTCAGATTCAAATACTTGCGATATAATTGATATAGCTTCAAATGCAGGCGAAACAAACGAGTTAGTTTCAAATCGAAAGCGAAACACATGGTTTAGCTTAATATTCTTGCGAAACAAATGGTTTAGCTTCATATACTTGCGATATAAATGATATAGCTTCAAATGCAGGCGAAACAAACGAGTTAGCTTCAAATCCAAGCGAAACACATGGTTTAGTTTCAAATCAATGCGAAGTAGAAGGCTTAGCTTCAAATCCAAGCGAAACACATGATTTACCTTCAAATTAATGCAAAGTGGAAGGCTTATCTTCAAAGCCATGCAACACAAATGATTTAGCTTCAAATACTTGCAATATAATTGATATAGCATCAAATGCAGGCGAAACAAACGAGTTAGCTTCAAATCCCAGCGAAACACATGGTTTAGTTTCAAATCAATGCGAAGTAGCAGGCTTAGCTTCAAATCCGTGCGACACAAATGATTTAGCTTCAAATACTTGCGATAGAAGTGATATAGCTTCAATGCAGGCGAAACAAACGAGTTAGCTTCAAAGCCATGCGACAGAAATGATTTAGCTTCAAATACTTGCTATGTAATTGATACAGCATCAAATGCAGGCGAAACAAACGAGTTAGCTTCAAATCCAAGCGAAACACATGATTTAGTGTCAAATCAATGCGAAGTAGAAGCCTTAGCTTCAACTCCATGCGACGCAAATGATTTAGCTTCAAATACTTGCGATATAATTGGTATAGCTTCAAATGCAGGCGAAACAAACGAGGGAGCTTCAAGTCTATGCGAAACACATGGTTTAGTTTCATATTCTTGCAAAACAAATGGTTTAGCTTCATATACTTGTGATAAACTTGATTTAGCTTCAACCGCATGCGAAACAAACGAGTTAGCTTTAAAGCCAAGCGAAACACATGATTTAGCTTCAAATCAATGCGAAGTAGAAGCCTTAGCTTCAACTCCATGCGAAACAAATGATTTAGCTTCACAGACTTGCGATATAAATGATATAGCTTCAAATAAGGGCGAAACAAACGAGTTACCTTCAAATCCAAGCGAAACCATCAAATACTTGCAATAGATAAGTGATATAAGTGATACAGTTTCAATGCAGGCGAAACAAACGAGTTAGCTTCAAATCTGTGCGAAATACATGATTTAGCTTCAAATTCATGCGAAACACATGGTTTAGCTTCATATTCTTGCGAAACAAATGGTTTAGATTCAGATAATTGTGATAAACATGATTTAGCTTCAAATGCAGGCGAAACAAACGAGTTACATTCAAATCCAAGCGAAACGCATGATTTACCTTCAAATTAATGCATAGTAGAAGGCTTTCTGCAAAGCCATGAGACACAAATGATTTAGCTTCAAATACTTGCGATATAATTGATATAGCTTCAAATGCAGGCGAAACAAACGAGTTACCTTCAAATCCAAGCGAAACACATGGTTTAGCTTCATATTCTTGCGAAACAAATGGTTTAGATTCAGATACTTGTGATAAACTTGATTTAGCTTCAAATGCAGGCGAAACAAACGAGATAGTTTTAAATCCATGCGAAACACATGATTTACCTTCAAATCCATGCGAAACACATGATTTAGTCACAAATCAATGCGAAGTAGTAGGCATAGCTTCATATCCATGCGAAAGAAATGATTTAGTTTCACATACTTGCGATATAAATGATATAGCTTCAAATGCAGGCGAAACAAACGAGTTAGCTTCAAATCCAAGCGAAACACATGATTTACCTTCAAATTAATGCGAAGTAGAAGGCTTATCCTCAAAGCCATGCGACACAAATGATTCAGATTCAAATACTTGCGATATAATTGATATAGCTTCAAATGCAGGCGAAACAAACGAGTTAGCTTCAAATCTGTGCGAAACACATGACATAGCTTCAAATTCATGCGAAACACATGGTTTAGCTTCATATTCTTGCGAAACAAATGGTTTAGATTCAGGTACTTGTGATAAACATGATTTAGCTTCAAATGCAGGCGAAACATCGAGTTAGTTTCACATCCATGGGAAACACATGATTTAGCTTCAAATCCATGCGAAACACATGATTTAGTTTCAAATCAATGCGAAGTAGTAGACATAGCTTCAAATCCAAGCGAAACACATGACTTACCTTCAAATTAATGCGAAGTAGAAGGCTTATCCTCAAAGCCATGCGACACAAATGATTCTGCTTCAAATACTTGCTATATGATTGATTTAGCTTCAAATGCATGCGAAACAAACAACTTAGCTACAAATCCAAGCGAAACACATGATTTAGTTCCAAATCAATGCGAAGTAGAAGGCTTAGCTTCAAATCCAAGCGAAACACATGATTTACCTTCAAATTAATGCAAAGTGGAAGGCTTATCTTCAAAGCCATGCAACACAAATGATTTAGCTTCAAATACTTGCAATATAATTGAAATAGCATCAAATGCAGGCGAAACAAACGAGTTAGCTTCAAATCCCAGCGAAACACATGGTTTAGTTTCAAATCAATGCGAAGTAGAAGGCTTAGCTTCACATCCATGAGAAACAAATGATTTAGCTTCAGATAATTGCGATATAATTGATAAAGCATCAAATGCAGGCGAAACAAACGAGTTAGATTCAAATCCAAGCAAAACAGATGATTTAGTTTCAAATCAATGCGAAGTAGAAGGCTTAGCTTCAAATCCGTGCGACACAAATGATTTAGCTTCAAATACTTGCGATAGAAGTGATATAGCTTCAAATTCATGCGAAACACATGGTTTAGCTTCTTGTTCTTGCGAAACGAATGGTTTAGATTCTTATAATTGTGATAAACATGATTTAGCTTCAAATCCTGGCGATACAAACGAGTTACCTTCAAATCCAAGCGAAACACATGATTTAAGTTCAAATTAATGCAAAGTAGATGGCTTATCTTCAAAGCCATGCGACACACATGATTTAGCTTCAAATACTTGCGATATAATTGATATAGCTTCAAATGCAGGCAAAACAAACGAGTTAGCTTCAAATCTGTGCGAAACACATGATTTAGCTTCAAATTCATGCGAAACACATGGTTTAGCTTCATATTCTTGCGAAACAAATGGTTTAGATTCAGATACTTGTGATAAACATGATTTAGCTTCAAATGCAGGCGAAACAAACGAGTTAGTTTCAAATCCACGTGAAACACAAGATTTACCTTCAAATCCATGCGAAACACATGTTTTAGTTACAAATCAATGCGAAGTAGTAGGCATAGCATCATATCCATGCGAAGCAAATGATTTAGTTTCACATACTTGCGATATAAATGATATAGCTTCAAATGCAGGCGAAACAAACGAGTTAGCTTCAAATCCAAGCGAAATACATGATTTACCTTCAAATTAATGCGAAGTAGAAGGCTTATCCTCAAAGCCATGCGACACAAATGATTCAGATTCAAATACTTGCGATATAATTGATATAGCTTCAAATGCAGGCGAAACAAACGAGTTAGCTTCAAATCTGTGCGAAACACATGACTTAGCTTCAAATTCATGCGAAACACATGGTTTAGCTTCATATTCTTGCGAAACAAATGGTTTAGATTCAGGTACTTGTGATAAACATGATTTAGCTTCAAATGCAGGCGAAACATCGAGTTAGTTTCACATCCATGGGAAACACATGATTTAGTTTCAAATCCATGCGAAACACATGATTTAGTTTCAAATCAATGCGAAGTAGTAGACATAGCTTCAAATCCAAGCGAAACACATGACTTACCTTCAAATTAATGCGAAGTAGAAGGCTTATCCTCAAAGCCATGCGACACAAATGATTCTGCTTCAAATACTTGCTATATGATTGATTTAGCTTCAAATGCATGCGAAACAAACAACTTAGCTACAAATCCAAGCGAAACACATGATTTAGTTCCAAATCAATGCGAAGTAGAAGGCTTAGCTTCAAATCCAAGCGAAACACATGATTTACCTTCAAATTAATGCAAAGTGGAAGGCTTATCTTCAAAGCCATGCAACACAAATGATTTAGCTTCAAATACTTGCAATATAATTGATATAGCATCAAATGCAGGCGAAACAAACGAGTTAGCTTCAAATCCCAGCGAAACACATGGTTTAGTTTCAAATCAATGCGAAGTAGAAGGCTTAGCTTCACATCCATGAGAAACAAATGATTTAGCTTCAGATAATTGCGATATAATTGATAAAGCTTCAAATGCAGGCGAAACAAACGAGTTAGATTCAAATCCAAGCAAAACAGATGATTTAGTTTCAAATCAATGCGAAGTAGAAGGCTTAGCTTCAAATCCGTGCGACACAAATGATTTAGCTTCAAATACTTGCGATAGAAGTGATATAGCTTCAAATTCATGCGAAACACATGGTTTAGCTTCTTGTTCTTGCGAAACGAATGGTTTAGATTCTTATAATTGTGATAAACATGATTTAGCTTCAAATCCTGGCGATACAAACGAGTTACCTTCAAATCCAAGCGAAACACATGATTTAAGTTCAAATTAATGCAAAGTAGACGGCTTATCTTCAACGCCATGCGACACACATGATTTAGCTTCAAATACTTGCGATATAATTGATATAGCTTCAAATGCAGGCGAAACAAACGAGTTAGCTTCAAATCTGTGCGAAACACATGATTTAGCTTCAAATTCATGCGAAACACATGGTTTAGCTTCATATTCTTGCGAAACAAATGGTTTAGATTCAGATACTTGTGATAAACATGATTTAGCTTCAAATGCAGGCGAAACAAACGAGTTAGTTTCAAATCCACGTGAAACACAAGATTTACCTTCAAATCCATGCGAAACACATGTTTTAGTTACAAATCAATGCGAAGTAGTAGGCATAGCATCATATCCATGCGAAGCAAATGATTTAGTTTCACATACTTGCGATATAAATGATATAGCTTCAAATGCAGGCGAAACAAACGAGTTAGCTTCAAATCCAAGCGAAACACATGATTTACCTTCAAATTAATGCGAAGTAGAAGGCTTATCCTCAAAGCCATGCGACACAAATGATTCAGATTCAAATACTTGCGATATAATTGATATAGCTTCAAATGCAGGCGAAACAAACGAGTTAGCTTCAAATCCAAGCGAAACACATGATTTAGTGTCAAATCAATGCGAAGTAGAAGCCTTAGCTTCAACTCCATGCGACGCAAATGATTTAGCTTCAAATACTTGCGATATAATTGGTATAGCTTCAAATGCAGGCGAAACAAACGAGGGAGCTTCAAGTCTATGCGAAACACATCATTTAGCTTCAAATCCAAGCGAAACACATGGTTTAGTTTCATATTCTTGCAAAACAAATGGTTTAGCTTCATATACTTGTGATAAACTTGATTTAGCTTCAACCGCATGCGAAACAAACGAGTTAGCTTTAAAGCCAAGCGAAACACATGATTTAGCTTCAAATCAATGCGAAGTAGAAGCCTTAGCTTCAACTCCATGCGAAACAAATGATTTAGCTTCACAGACTTGCGATATAAATGATATAGCTTCAAATAAGGGCGAAACAAACGAGTTACCTTCAAATCCAAGCGAAACCATCAAATACTTGCGATAGATAAGTGATATAAGTGATACAGTTTCAATGCAGGCGAAACAAACGAGTTAGCTTCAAATCTGTGCGAAATACATGATTTAGCTTCAAATTCATGCGAAACACATGGTTTAGCTTCATATTCTTGCGAAACAAATGGTTTAGATTCAGATAATTGTGATAAACATGATTTAGCTTCAAATGCAGGCGAAACAAACGAGTTACATTCAAATCCAAGCGAAACGCATGATTTACCTTCAAATTAATGCATAGTAGAAGGCTTTCTGCAAAGCCATGAGACACAAATGATTTAGCTTCAAATACTTGCGATATAATTGATATAGCTTCAAATGCAGGCGAAACAAACGAGTTACCTTCAAATCCAAGCGAAACACATGGTTTAGCTTCATATTCTTGCGAAACAAATGGTTTAGATTCAGATACTTGTGATAAACTTGATTTAGCTTCAAATGCAGGCGAAACAAACGAGATAGTTTTAAATCCATGCGAAACACATGATTTACCTTCAAATCCATGCGAAACACATGATTTAGTCACAAATCAATGCGAAGTAGTAGGCATAGCTTCATATCCATGCGAAAGAAATGATTTAGTTTCACATACTTGCGATATAAATGATATAGCTTCAAATGCAGGCGAAACAAACGAGTTAGCTTCAAATCCAAGCGAAACACATGATTTACCTTCAAATTAATGCGAAGTAGAAGGCTTATCCTCAAAGCCATGCGACACAAATGATTCAGATTCAAATACTTGCGATATAATTGATATAGCTTCAAATGCAGGCGAAACAAACGAGTTAGCTTCAAATCTGTGCGAAACACATGACATAGCTTCAAATTCATGCGAAACACATGGTTTAGCTTCATATTCTTGCGAAACAAATGGTTTAGATTCAGGTACTTGTGATAAACATGATTTAGCTTCAAATGCAGGCGAAACATCGAGTTAGTTTCACATCCATGGGAAACACATGATTTAGCTTCAAATCCATGCGAAACACATGATTTAGTTTCAAATCAATGCGAAGTAGTAGACATAGCTTCAAATCCAAGCGAAACACATGACTTACCTTCAAATTAATGCGAAGTAGAAGGCTTATCCTCAAAGCCATGCGACACAAATGATTCTGCTTCAAATACTTGCTATATGATTGATTTAGCTTCAAATGCATGCGAAACAAACAACTTAGCTACAAATCCAAGCGAAACACATGATTTAGTTCCAAATCAATGCGAAGTAGAAGGCTTAGCTTCAAATCCAAGCGAAACACATGATTTACCTTCAAATTAATGCAAAGTGGAAGGCTTATCTTCAAAGCCATGCAACACAAATGATTTAGCTTCAAATACTTGCAATATAATTGAAATAGCATCAAATGCAGGCGAAACAAACGAGTTAGCTTCAAATCCCAGCGAAACACATGGTTTAGTTTCAAATCAATGCGAAGTAGAAGGCTTAGCTTCACATCCATGAGAAACAAATGATTTAGCTTCAGATAATTGCGATATAATTGATAAAGCATCAAATGCAGGCGAAACAAACGAGTTAGATTCAAATCCAAGCAAAACAGATGATTTAGTTTCAAATCAATGCGAAGTAGAAGGCTTAGCTTCAAATCCGTGCGACACAAATGATTTAGCTTCAAATACTTGCGATAGAAGTGATATAGCTTCAAATTCATGCGAAACACATGGTTTAGCTTCTTGTTCTTGCGAAACGAATGGTTTAGATTCTTATAATTGTGATAAACATGATTTAGCTTCAAATCCTGGCGATACAAACGAGTTACCTTCAAATCCAAGCGAAACACATGATTTAAGTTCAAATTAATGCAAAGTAGATGGCTTATCTTCAAAGCCATGCGACACACATGATTTAGCTTCAAATACTTGCGATATAATTGATATAGCTTCAAATGCAGGCAAAACAAACGAGTTAGCTTCAAATCTGTGCGAAACACATGATTTAGCTTCAAATTCATGCGAAACACATGGTTTAGCTTCATATTCTTGCGAAACAAATGGTTTAGATTCAGATACTTGTGATAAACATGATTTAGCTTCAAATGCAGGCGAAACAAACGAGTTAGTTTCAAATCCACGTGAAACACAAGATTTACCTTCAAATCCATGCGAAACACATGTTTTAGTTACAAATCAATGCGAAGTAGTACGCATAGCATCATATCCATGCGAAGCAAATGATTTAGTTTCACATACTTGCGATATAAATGATATAGCTTCAAATGCAGGCGAAACAAACGAGTTAGCTTCAAATCCAAGCGAAATACATGATTTACCTTCAAATTAATGCGAAGTAGAAGGCTTATCCTCAAAGCCATGCGACACAAATGATTCAGATTCAAATACTTGCGATATAATTGATATAGCTTCAAATGCAGGCGAAACAAACGAGTTAGCTTCAAATCTGTGCGAAACACATGACTTAGCTTCAAATTCATGCGAAACACATGGTTTAGCTTCATATTCTTGCGAAACAAATGGTTTAGATTCAGGTACTTGTGATAAACATGATTTAGCTTCAAATGCAGGCGAAACATCGAGTTAGTTTCACATCCATGGGAAACACATGATTTAGTTTCAAATCCATGCGAAACACATGATTTAGTTTCAAATCAATGCGAAGTAGTAGACATAGCTTCAAATCCAAGCGAAACACATGACTTACCTTCAAATTAATGCGAAGTAGAAGGCTTATCCTCAAAGCCATGCGACACAAATGATTCTGCTTCAAATACTTGCTATATGATTGATTTAGCTTCAAATGCATGCGAAACAAACAACTTAGCTACAAATCCAAGCGAAACACATGATTTAGTTCCAAATCAATGCGAAGTAGAAGGCTTAGCTTCAAATCCAAGCGAAACACATGATTTACCTTCAAATTAATGCAAAGTGGAAGGCTTATCTTCAAAGCCATGCAACACAAATGATTTAGCTTCAAATACTTGCAATATAATTGATATAGCATCAAATGCAGGCGAAACAAACGAGTTAGCTTCAAATCCCAGCGAAACACATGGTTTAGTTTCAAATCAATGCGAAGTAGAAGGCTTAGCTTCACATCCATGAGAAACAAATGATTTAGCTTCAGATAATTGCGATATAATTGATAAAGCTTCAAATGCAGGCGAAACAAACGAGTTAGATTCAAATCCAAGCAAAACAGATGATTTAGTTTCAAATCAATGCGAAGTAGAAGGCTTAGCTTCAAATCCGTGCGACACAAATGATTTAGCTTCAAATACTTGCGATAGAAGTGATATAGCTTCAAATTCATGCGAAACACATGGTTTAGCTTCTTGTTCTTGCGAAACGAATGGTTTAGATTCTTATAATTGTGATAAACATGATTTAGCTTCAAATCCTGGCGATACAAACGAGTTACCTTCAAATCCAAGCGAAACACATGATTTAAGTTCAAATTAATGCAAAGTAGACGGCTTATCTTCAACGCCATGCGACACACATGATTTAGCTTCAAATACTTGCGATATAATTGATATAGCTTCAAATGCAGGCAAAACAAACGAGTTAGCTTCAAATCTGTGCGAAACACATGATTTAGCTTCAAATTCATGCGAAACACATGGTTTAGCTTCATATTCTTGCGAAACAAATGGTTTAGATTCAGATACTTGTGATAAACATGATTTAGCTTCAAATGCAGGCGAAACAAACGAGTTAGTTTCAAATCCACGTGAAACACAAGATTTACCTTCAAATCCATGCGAAACACATGTTTTAGTTACAAATCAATGCGAAGTAGTAGGCATAGCATCATATCCATGCGAAGCAAATGATTTAGTTTCACATACTTGCGATATAAATGATATAGCTTCAAATGCAGGCGAAACAAACGAGTTAGCTTCAAATCCAAGCGAAACACATGATTTACCTTCAAATTAATGCGAAGTAGAAGGCTTATCCTCAAAGCCATGCGACACAAATGATTCAGATTCAAATACTTGCGATATAATTGATATAGCTTCAAATGCAGGCGAAACAAACGAGTTAGCTTCAAATCCAAGCGAAACACATGGTTTAGTTTCATATTCTTGCAAAACAAATGGTTTAGCTTCATATACTTGTGATAAACTTGATTTAGCTTCAACCGCATGCGAAACAAACGAGTTAGCTTTAAAGCCAAGCGAAACACATGATTTAGCTTCAAATCAATGCGAAGTAGAAGCCTTAGCTTCAACTCCATGCGAAACAAATGATTTAGCTTCACAGACTTGCGATATAAATGATATAGCTTCAAATAAGGGCGAAACAAACGAGTTACCTTCAAATCCAAGCGAAACCATCAAATACTTGCGATAGATAAGTGATATAAGTGATACAGTTTCAATGCAGGCGAAACAAACGAGTTAGCTTCAAATCTGTGCGAAATACATGATTTAGCTTCAAATTCATGCGAAACACATGGTTTAGCTTCATATTCTTGCGAAACAAATGGTTTAGATTCAGATAATTGTGATAAACATGATTTAGCTTCAAATGCAGGCGAAACAAACGAGTTACATTCAAATCCAAGCGAAACGCATGATTTACCTTCAAATTAATGCATAGTAGAAGGCTTTCTGCAAAGCCATGAGACACAAATGATTTAGCTTCAAATACTTGCGATATAATTGATATAGCTTCAAATGCAGGCGAAACAAACGAGTTACCTTCAAATCCAAGCGAAACACATGGTTTAGCTTCATATTCTTGCGAAACAAATGGTTTAGATTCAGATACTTGTGATAAACTTGATTTAGCTTCAAATGCAGGCGAAACAAACGAGATAGTTTCAAAACCATGCGAAACACATGATTTACCTTCAAATCCATGCGAAACACATGATTTAGTTACAAATCAATGCGAAGTAGTAGGCATAGCTTCATATCCATGCGAAAGAAATGATTTAGTTTCACATACTTGCGATATAAATGATATAGCTTCAAATGCAGGCGAAACAAACGAGTTAGCTTCAAATCCAAGCGAAACACATGATTTACCTTCAAATTAATGCGAAGTAGAAGGCTTATCCTCAAAGCCATGCGACACAAATGATTCAGATTCAAATACTTGCGATATAATTGATATAGCTTCAAATGCAGGCGAAACAAACGAGTTAGCTCCAAATCCAAGCGAAACACATGGTTTAGCTTCATATTCTTGCGAAACAAATGGTTTAGCTTCATATATTTGCGATATAAATGATGTAGCTTCAAATACATGCGAAACAAACGAGTTACTTTCAAATCCAAGCGAAACACATGATTTAGTTTCAAATCAATGCGAAGCAGAAGGCTTAGCTTCAAATCTGTGCGAAACACATGATTTAGCTTCAAATCCATGCGAACCACACGATTTAGTTTCAAATCAATGTGAAGTAGAAGGCTTAGCTTCAAATCCATGCGAAACACATGATTTAGATTCAAATCAATGCGAAGCAGAAGGCTTAGCTTCAAATCCATGCGAAACAAATGATTTAGTTTCACATACTTGCGATATAAATGATATAGCTTCAAATGCAGGCGAAACAAACGAGTTAGCTTCAAATCCAAGCGAAACACATGATTTAGTTACAAATCAATGCGAAGTAGGAGGTTTAGCTTCAAATCCAAGCGAAACACATGATTTACCTTCAAATTAATGCAAAGTGGAAGGCTTATCCTCAAAACCAAGCGACACAAATGATTTAGCTTCAAATACTTGCCATATAATTGATATAGCTTCAAATGCAGGCAAAACAAACGAGTTAGCTTCAAATCTGTGCGAAATACATGATTTAGCTTCAAATTCATGCGAAACACATGGTTTAGCTTCATATTCTTGCGAAACAAATGGTTTATATTCAGATAATTGTGATAAACATGATTTAACTTCAAATACAGGCGAAACAATCGAGTTACCTTCAAATCCAAGCGAAACACATGATTTACCTTCAAATTAATGCAAAGTAGAAGCCTTAGCTTCAAAGCCATGCGACACAAATGATTTAGCTTCAAATACTTGCGATATAATTGATATAGCTTCAAATGCAGGCGAAACAAACGAGTTAGCTTCAATTCCAAGCGAAACACATGATTTACCTTCAAATTAATGCGAAGTAGAAGGCTTATCCTCAAAGCCATGCGACACAAATGATTTAGCTTCAAATACTTGCGATACAATTCATATAGCTTCAAATGCATGCGAAACAAACGAGTTTGCTTCAAATCCAAGCGAAACACATGATTTAGTTCCAAATCAATGCGAGGTAGAAGGCTTAGCTTCAACTCCATGCGAAACAAATGATTTAGCTTCATAGACTTGCGATATAAATGATATAGCCTCAAATGCAGGCGAAACCAACGAGTTAGCTTCAAATCCAAGCGAAACACATGATTTACCTTCAAACTAATGCGAAGTAGAAGGCTTATCCTGAAAGCCATGCGACACAAATGATTCAGCTTCAAATACTTGCGATATAATTGATTTAGCTTCAAATGCAGGCGAAACAAACGAGTTAGCTTCAAATCCATGCGAAACACATGGTTTAGCTTCATATTCTTGCGAAACAAATGGTTTAGCTTCATATACTTGCGATATAAATGATATAGCTTCAAATGCAGGCGAAACAGACGAGTTAGCTTCAAATCCCAGCGAAACACACGGTTTAGTTTCAAATCAATGCGAAGTAGAAGGCTTAGCTTCACAAACATGAGAAACAAATGATTTAGCTTCAGATAATTGCGATATAATTGATAAAGATTCAAAGGCAGGCGAAACAAACGAGTTAGATTCAAATCCAAGCAAAATAGATGATTTAGTTTCAAATCAATGCGAAGTAGAAGGCTTAGCTTCAAATCCGTGCGACACAAATGATTTAGCTTCAAATACTTGCGATAGAAGTGATATAGCTTCAATGCAGGCGAAACAAACGAGTTAGCTTCTAAGCCATGCGACACAAATGATTTAGCTTCAAATACTTGCGATATAATTGATACAGCATCAAATGCAGGCGAAACAAACGAGTTAGCTTCAAATCCATGCGAAACACATGATTTAGTGTCAAATCAATGCGAAGTAGAAGCCTTAGCTTCAAATCCATGCGAAACAAATGATTTAGCTTCACAGACTTGCGATATAAATGATATAGCTTCAAATAAGGGCGAAACAAACGAGTTAGCTTCAAATCTGTGCGAAACGCATGATTTAGCTTCAAAGTCATGCGAAACACATGGTTTAGCTTCATATTCTTGCGAAACAAATGGTTTAGATTCTGATAATTGTGATAAACATGATTTAGCTTCAAATCCTGGCGAAACAAACGAGTTACCTTCAAATCCAAGCGAAACACATGATTTACCTTCAAATTAATGCAAAGTAGATGGCTTATCTTCAAACCCATGCGACACAAATGATTTAGCTTCAAATACTTGCGATATAATTGATATAGCTTCAAATGCAGGCGAAACAAACGAGTTAGCTTCAAATCTGTGCGAAACACATGATTTAGCTTCAAATTCATGCGAAACACATGGTTTAGCTTCATATTCTTGCGAAACAAATGGTTTAGATTCAGATACTTGTGATAAACATGATTTAGCTTCAAATGCAGGCGAAACGAACGAGTTAGTTTCAAATCCATGCAAAACCCCTTGACTTAACTTCAAATCCATGCGAAACACATGATTTAGTTTCAAATCAATGCGGAACACATGGTTTAGCTTCATATTCTTGCGAAACAAATGGTTTAGATTCAGATAGTTGTGATAAACATGATTTAGCTTCAAATGCAGGCGAAACAAACGTGTTAGTTTCAAATCCACGTGAAACACATGATTTACCATCAAATCCATGCGAAACACATATTTAGTTACAAATCAATGCGAAGTAGTAGGCATAGCTTCATATCCATGCGAAACAAATGATTTAGTTTCACATACTTGCGATATAAATGATATAGCTTCAAATGCAGGCGAAACAAACGAGTTAGCTTCAAATCCAAGCGAAACACATGATTTACCTTCAAATTAATGCGAAGTGGAAGGCTTATCCTCAAAGCCATGCGACACAAATGATTTAGCTTCAAATACTTGCGATACAATTCATATAGCTTCAAATGCATGCGAAACAAACGAGTTAGCTTCAAATCCAAGCGAAACACATGATTTAGTTCCAAATCAATGCGAAGTAGAAGGCTTATCCTCAAAGCCATGCGACACAAATGATTCTGCTTCAAATACTTGCTATATGATTGATTTAGCTTCAAATGCATGCGAAACAAACAACTTAGATACAAATCCAAGCGAAACACATGATTTAGTTCCAAATCAATGCGAAGTAGAAGGCTTAGCTTCAAATCCAAGCGAAACACATGATTTACCTTCAAATTAATGCAAAGTGGAAGGCTTATCTTCAAAGCCATGCAACACAAATGATTTAGCTTCAAATACTTGCAATAAAATTGATATAGCATCAAATGCAGGCGAAACAAACGAGTTAGCTTCAAAGCCATGCGACACAAATGAATTAGCTTCAAATCCATGCGAAACACATGATTTTGTTTCACATCAATGCGAAGTAGTAGACATAGCTTCATATCCATGCGAAACAATTGATTTAGCTTCACATACTTGCGATATAAATGATATAGCCTCAAATGCAGGCGAAACAAACGAGTTAGCTTCAAATCCCAGCGAAACACATGGTTTAGTTTCAAATCAATGCGAAGTAGAAGGCTTAGCTTCACATACATGAGAAACAAATGATTTAGCTTCAGATAATTGCGATATAATTGATATAGCTTCAAATGCAGGCGAAACAAACGAGTTAGCTTCAAATCTGTGCGAAACACATGATTTAGCTTCAAAGTCATGCGAAACACATGGTTTAGCTTCATATTCTTGCGAAACAAATGGTTTAGATTCAGATACTTGTGATAAACATGATTTAGCTTCAAATGCAGGCGAAACGAACGAGTTAGTTTCAAATCCATGCAAAACCCCTTGACTTAACTTCAAATCCATGCGAAACACATGATTTAGTTTCAAATCAATGCGGAACACATGGTTTAGCTTCATATTCTTGCGAAACAAATGGTTTAGATTCAGATAGTTGTGATAAACATGATTTAGCTTCAAATGCAGGCGAAACAAACGTGTTAGTTTCAAATCCACGTGAAACACATGATTTACCATCAAATCCATGCGAAACACATATTTAGTTACAAATCAATGCGAAGTAGTAGGCATAGCTTCATATCCATGCGAAACAAATGATTTAGTTTCACATACTTGCGATATAAATGATATAGCTTCAAATACAGGCGAAACAAACGAGTTAGCTTCAAATCCAAGTGAAACACATGATTTACCTTCAAATTAATGCGAAGTGGAAGGCTTATCCTCAAAGCCATGCGACACAAATGATTTAGCTTCAAATACTTGCGATACAATTCATATAGCTTCAAATGCATGCGAAACAAACGAGTTAGCTTCAAATCCAAGCGAAACACATGATTTAGTTCCAAATCAATGCGAAGTAGAAGGCTTATCCTCAAAGCCATGCGACACAAATGATTCTGCTTCAAATACTTGCTATATGATTGATTTAGCTTCAAATGCATGCGAAACAAACAACTTAGCTACAAATCCAAGCGAAACACATGATTTAGTTCCAAATCAATGCGAAGTAGAAGGCTTAGCTTCAAATCCAAGCGAAACACATGATTTACCTTCAAATTAATGCAAAGTGGAAGGCTTATCTTCAAAGCCATGCAACACAAATGATTTAGCTTCAAATACTTGCAATAAAATTGATATAGCATCAAATGCAGGCGAAACAAACGAGTTAGCTTCAAAGCCATGCGACACAAATGAATTAGCTTCAAATCCATGCGAAACACATGATTTTGTTTCACATCAATGCGAAGTAGTAGACATAGCTTCATATCCATGCGAAACAATTGATTTAGCTTCACATACTTGCGATATAAATGATATAGCCTCAAATGCAGGCGAAACAAACGAGTTTGCTTCAAATCCCAGCGAAACACATGGTTTAGTTTCAAATCAATGCGAAGTAGAAGGCTTAGCTTCACATACATGAGAAACAAATGATTTAGCTTCAGATAATTGCGATATAATTGATATAGCTTCAAATGCAGGCGAAACAAACGAGTTAGATTCAAATCCAAGCAAAACAGATGATTTAGTTTCAAATCAATGCGAAGTAGAAGGCTTAGCTTCAAATCCGTGCGACACAAATGATTTAGTTTCAAATACTTGCGATAGAAGTGATATAGCTTCAATGCAGGCGAAACAAACGAGTTAGCTTCAAAGCCATGCGACAGAAATGATTTAGCTTCAAATACTTGCTATATAAGTGATAAAGATTATACGGCAGGCGAAACAAATGTGATAGCTTCACATCCATGCGAAACACATGACTTAGCTGTAAATCAATGCTATGTAGAAGGTTTAGCTTCAAATCCGTGCAATACACAATATTTAGCTTCAAATCAATGCGATGTATAAGGTTTAGCTTCAAATCCATGTGGAACAAATGATTGAGCTTCAAACACTTGGAATATAGGTGATACAGCTTCAAATGCAGGTGAAACAAACGAGTTAGCTACTAATCCATGCGAAACAAATGATTTACCTTCAAATCAATGCGAAGTAGAAGGCTTAGGTTCATCCCCATGCGAAACGATTGATTTAGCTTCAAATACTTGTGATATACATGATTTAGCTTCAACTGCATGCGAAACAAACGAGTTATCTCCAAATCTATGCGAAACACATCATTTAGTTTCAAATCCAAGCGAAACACATTATTATGCTTCAAATCAGTGCGAAGTAGAAGGCTCAGCTTCAAATCCATGCGAAACAAATGATTTACCTTCAAATCAATGCGAAGTAGAAGGCTTAGGTTCATCCCCATGCGAAACGATTGATTTAGCTTCAGATACTTGTGATAAACATGATTTAGCTTCAACTGCATGCGAAACAAACGCGTTAGTTTAAAATGCAAGAGAAACACATGATTTACCTTCAAATCAATGCGAAGTAGAAGGCTTAGGTTCATCCCCATGCGAAACGAATGATTTAGCTTCAAATACTTGCGATATAAATGATATAGCCTCAAATGCAGGCGAAACAAACGAGTTACTTTCAAATCAACGCGAAACACATGATTTAGCTTCATAGCAATCGATGTAGAAGGCTTAGCTTCAAATCCAAGCGAATAAAATGGTTTAGCTACAAGTACTTGTGATATACATTATTTAGCAACAACTGCAAGCGAAACAAACGAGTAAGCTTCACATCCATGCGAAACACATGATTTAGCTGCAAATCAATGCGATGTAGTAGGTTTACCTTCAAATCCATGCGAATCAAATGATTTAGTTTCAAATACTTGTGATATGCATGATAAAGCTTAAAATGCAGACGAAACAAACGCGGTAGCTTCGAATCCATGCGAAACGTATGATTTAGCTTCAGATCAGTTCGAAGTAGAAGGTTTAGCTTCAAATCCATGCGAAACAAATGATTGAGCTTCAAACACTTGGGATATAGGTTATATAGTATCAAATGCAGACGAAACAAACGAGTTAGCTTCAAATCCATGCGAAACAAATGGTTTAGCTTCATATTCTTGCGAAACAAATGGTTTAGCTTCAGATACCTGTGATAAACATGATTTACTTTCAACTGCATGCGAAACAATCGCGTCAGCTTCCAATCCAAAGGATACAAATGATTTCCCTTCAAATCAATGCGAAGTTGAAGGTTTAGCTTCAAATCAAAGCGAAATAGAAGGCGTAGCTTCAAACCAATGCGACACAATTGATTTAGCTTCAAATATTTTGCTATATAAATGATAAAGCTTCAAATGCAGGCGAAACAACGAGTTAGCTTCAAATCCAAGCGAAACACATGATTTAGTTTCAAAACAATGCGAAGTAGAAGGCATAGCTTCAAATCCATGCGAAACACATGATTTAGCTTCAAATCAATGCGAACTAGAAGGCTTAGCTTCAGAGTCATGCGACACAAATCATTTAGCTTCAAATACTTGCGATATAAGTGATATAGATTCAACTGCAGGCGAAACAAACGAGATAGCTTCAACTCCATGCAAATCAAATGATTTTTCTTCCAATACTTGCGATACAAATGAAGTAGCTTCAAATGCAGGCGAAACAAACCAGATAACTTCAATTCCATGCGAAACACATGATTTAGCTTATAATTTATGCGAAACAAATGATTTAGCTTCAAATACTTGCGATATAAATGATATACCTTCAAATGCAGGAGAAACAAACGAGTTAGCTTCAAATCCATGCGAAGCACATGATTTAGCTGCAAATCAATGCTATGTAGAAGGTTTAGCTTCAAATCCATGCAATACACAAGATTTAGCTTCAAATCAATGCGATGTATAAGGTTTAGCTTCAAATCCATGTGGAACAAATGAGTGAGCTTCAAACACTTGGAATATAGGTGATATAGCTTCAAATGCAGGTGAAACAAACGAGTTAGCTACTAATGCATGCGAAACAAATGATTTACCTTCAAATCAATGCGAAGTAGAAGGCTTAGGTTCATCCCCATGCGAAACGATTGATTTAGCTTCAAATACTTGTGATATACATGATTTAGCTTCAACTGCATGCGAAACAAACGAGTTATCTCCAAATCTATGCGAAACACATCATTTAGCTTCAAATCCAAGCGAAACACATTATTATGCTTCAAATCAGTGCGAAGTAGAAGGCTCAGCTTCAAATCCATGCGAAACCAATGATTTAGATTAAAATACTTGCGATATAAGTGATATAGTGTCAACTGCAGGCGAAACAAACGAGTTAGCTACAAATCCACGCAAAAAACATGACTAACGTCAAATCAATGCGATATAGTAGATCTAGCTCCAAATCCATACGAAACACATGATTTAGCTGCAAATCAATGCGGAACACATGATTTAACTTCAAATCAATCCCAAGTAAAAGGCTTAGCTTCAAATCAATGCGAAGCAATCGGTTTATCTTCAAATACTTGTGATATACATGATATAGCTTCAAATGCAGGCGAAACAAACGAGTTAGCTTCAAATCCAAGCAAAACACATGGTTTAGTTTTAAATCAATGCGAAGTAGAAGGCTTAGCTTCACATACATGAGAAACAAATGATTTAGCTTCAGATAATTGCGATATAATTGATAAAGCTTCAAATGCAGGCGAAACAAACGAGTTAGCTTCAGATCCATGCGGAACACATGATTTAGATTCAAATCAATGCGAAGTAGAAGGCTTAGCTTCAAATCCATGCGACACAAATGATTTAGCTTCAAATACTTGCGATAGAAGTGATATAGCTTCAATGCAGGCGAAACAGACGAGTTAGCTCCTAATAAATGCGTAACAAATGATTTAGCTACAAATCTATGCGAAGTAGAAGGCTTAGCTTCAAATCAATGCGCAAAACATGATTTAGCTTCAAATCCATGAAAACACGTGGTTTAGCTTCATAATCTTGAGAAACAGATGATTTAGCTTCAGATACTTATGATAAACATGATTTAGCTTCAACTGCATGCGAAACAATCGCGTTAGCTTCAAATCCAAGGGAAACAAAGATTGAGCTTCAAATCAATGCGAAGTTGAAGGCTTAGCTTTAAATCAATGCGAAACAAATGGTTTAGCTTTAAATACTTGTGGTATACATGATTTACCTTCAACTGCATGCGAAACAAACGAGTTAGCTTCAAATCCAAGCGAGACACATGATTTCGCTTCAAATCAATGCGAATGAGAAAGCTTAGTTTCAAATCAATGCGAAGTAGAAGGCTTAGCTTCAAATCCATACGAAACAAATGATTTAGCTTCACATACTTGCGATATAAATGATATAGCTTCAAATGCAGACGAAAGGAACGAGTTACCTTCAAATTCAAGCGAAACACATTATTTACCTTCAAATTAATGCAAAGTAGAAGGCTTATCTTCAAAGCCATGAGACACAAATGATTTAGCTTCAAATACTTGCGATATAATTGATATAGCTTCAAATGCAGGCGAAACAAATGAGTTAGCTACAAATCTGTGCGAAACACATGATTTAGCTTTAAATTCATGCGAAACACATGGTTTAGTTCATATTCTTGCGAAACAAATGGTTTAGATTCAGATACTTGTGATAAACATGATTTAGCTTCAATTGCAGGCGAAACAAACGAGTTACCCTTAAATCCAAGCGAAACACATGATATACCTTCAAATTAATGCAAAGTAGAAGGCTTATCTTTAAAGCCATGCGACACAAATGATTTAGCTTCAAATACTTGCGATGTAATTGATATAGCTTCAAATGCTGGCGAAATAAACGAGTTAGCTTCAAATCTGTGCGAAACATATGATTTAGCTTCAAATCCATGCGAAACACATGATTTAGTTTCAAATCAATGTGAACTAGAAGGCTTAGCTTCAAATCCATGCGAAACATATGATTTAGCTTCAAATCAATGCGAAGTAGAAGGCTTAGCTTCAAATCCATGCGAAACGAATGATTTGGCTTCAAATACTTGCGGTATAAATGAAATAGCTTCAAATGCAGGCGAAAAAAACGAGTTAGCTTCAAATCCATGCAAAACACATGATTTATCTTCCAAGCCATGCGAATCGAAAGATTTAGCTTCATGTACTTACGATATAAATGATATAGCTTCAAATGCAGACGAATCAATCGAGCAAGCTTCAAAATCCATGCAAAACACATGATTAGGCTTCAAATCCATGAGAAACAATTGATTAAGCTTCAAGTGCAAGCGAGACACATGATTTTGCATCAAATCAATGCCAAGTAGAAGGCTTAGCAACAAATCCATGCGAATCAAATGGTTTAGCTTCTAATACTTGTAATATATACATGATTTAGCTTCAACAGCATACGAAATAAACGAGTTAGCTTCAAATCCAAGCGAAACACATGATTTAGCTTAAAATCAATGCCAAGTAGAAGGCTCAGCTCTAAATCCATGCGGAACCAATGAATTTAGATTCAAATACTTGCGATTAAGTGATATAGAGTCAACTGCAGGCGATACAAACGTGTTAGCTACAAATCCATGCAAAAAACATGACTAACTTCAAATCAATGCGATATAGAATGTCTAGATCCAAATCCATGCGAAACACATGATTTAGCTACAAATCAATGCGATGTGGAAGATTCTGCTTCAAATCCATGCGAAACACATGATTTAGTTTCAAATCAATGTGAAGTAAAAGGCGTAGCTTCAAATCCATGCGACACAATTTATTTAGCTTCAAATATTTTGCGATATAATTGATAAAGCTTCAAATGCAGGCGAAACAAACGAGTTAGTTTCAAATCCAAGCAAAACACATGATTTAGTTTAAAATCAATGCGAAGTAGAAGGCTTTGCTCCAAATCCATGCGAAACAAATGATTTATCATCAGATACTTGCGATATAAGTGATGTAGCTTCAAATGCAGAGGAAACAATCGAGTTAGCTACAAATCCATCCAAAACACATGATTTAGCTCCAAACTCATGCGAAACACATGATTTAGCTTCATATTCTTGCGAAACAAATGGCTTAGCTTAATATTCTTGCGAAACAAAATGGTCAGCTTTAAATACTTGTTGATATACATGATTTAGGTTCAACTGTATGTGAAACAAACGTGTTAGCTTTAAATCCAAGTGAAGCAGATGACTTAGCTTCAAATCAATGCGAAGTAGAAGGCTTAGCTTCAAATCCGTTCGAAACAAATGACTTAGCTTCAAATACTTGCGATATAAGTGATATAGCTTCAACTGCATGCGAAACAAACGAGTTAGCTTCAAATCCATGCGAAACAATTATTGTAGCTTCAAATCATTGCGAAGTAGAAGGCTTAGCTACAAATACATGAGAAACAAATGATTTAGCTTCAGATAATTGCGATATAAATGATATAGCACCAAAAGCAGGTGAAACAGACGATTTAGCATCAAACCCATGCGAAACAAATGCTTTAGGTTCAGATACTTGCGATATAAGTGATAAAGCTTCAAATGCAGGAGAAACTATCGAGTTAGCTCCAAATCCATGCGAAACAAATGATTTAGCTACAAATCAATGCGAAGTAGAAGGCTTAGCTTCAAATCCATGCGGAACCAATGATTTAGATTCAAATACTTGCGATTAAATGATATAGAGTCAACTGCAGGCGAAACAAACGTGTTAGCTACAAATCCATGCGGAACACATGATTTAGCTTCAAATCAATGCGATGCACATGGTGTAGCTTCATATTCTTGCGAAACAAGTGATTTAGCTTCAGATACTTGTGATAAACATGATTCAGCTTCAACTGCATGCAAAACAAATGAGTTAGTTTAAAATGCAAGAGGAACACATGATTTAGCTTCATATCGATGCGAAACACATTGTTTAGCTTCATATTCTTGCGAAAAAGATGAGTTATCTTCAAATACTTGTGATATTCATGATTTAACTTCGACTGCATGCGAAACAAACGAGTTAGCTTCAAATCCAAGCGAAACACATGATTTAGTTTCAAAACAATGCGAAGTAGATGGCTTAACTTCAAATCCATGCGAAACAAATGATTTAGCTTCACATACTTGCGACAAAAATGATATAGCTTCAAATGCAGGCGAAACAAACGAGTCAGCTTCAAATCCAAGCGAAACACATGATTTACCTTCAAATGAATCCAAAGTAGAAGGCTTATCTTCAAAGCCATGCGACGCAAATGATTTAGCTTCAAATACTTGCGATATAATTGATATAGCTTCAAATGCAGGCGAAACAAACGAGGGAGCTTCAAGTCTATGCGAAACACATGATTTAGCTTCAAATCCAAGCGAAACACATGGTTTAGTTTCATACTTGCGAAACAAATGGTTTAGCTTCATATACTTGTGATAAACTTGATATAGCTTCAACCGAATGCGAAACAAACGAGTTAGCTTTAAACCAAGCGAAACACATGATTTAGCTTCAAATCAATGCGAAGTAGAAGGCTTAGCTTCATATCCATGCGAATCAAATGACTTAGCTTCAAATACTTGCGATATAAGTGATATAGCTTCAAATGCAGCGAAACAAACGAGTTAGATTCAAATCCAAGCGCAACACATGGTTTAGTTTCAAATCAATGCGAAGTAGAAGGCGAAGCTTCAAATCCACGTGACAAAAATGATTTTGCTTCAAATACTTGCGATATAATTGATAAAGCTTCAAATGCAGGCGAAACAAACGAATTTGCTTCAAATCCATGCGAAACAAATGACTTAGATTCAAATCCATGCAAAACACATGATTAAGTTTCAAATGCATGCGAAACACATGATTCAGGTACAAATTCATGGGAAACACGTGGTTTAGCATGAAATACATGCGAAACAAATTATTTAGCTTCAGATACTTATGATATACAGGATTTAGCTTCAACTGCATCCGAAACAAACGAGTTAGCATCAAATCCAAGCGAAACAGATGATTTAGCTACAAATCAATGCGAAGTAGAAGGCTTAGCTTCAAATCCATTAGAATCAGATCCTTTAGCTTCAAATACTCGTGATATACATGATTTAGCTACAACTACACGCGAAACAAACGAGTTAGCTTCAAATTCATGCGAAACACATGATTTTGCTTCAAACCAATGCGAAGTAGAAGGCTTGCTTCAAATCCATGCGAATCAAATGATTTTGCTTCAAATTCTTGTGATATACATGATATAGCTTCAAACGCAGGCGAAACAAACGAGTTAGCTTCAAATGCAGGCCAAACACATGATTTAGCTCCAAATTCATGCGAAATACATGGATTAGCTTCATATACTTGCGAAACAAGTGGTTCAGCTTCAGATACTTGTGATAAACATGATTTAGCTTCAACTGCATGCGAAACAATCGAGTTAGCTTCAAATCCAAGGGAAACAAATGATTTAGCTACAAATCAATGCGAAGTAGAAGGGTTAGCCACAAAGCCAAGCGACACAAATGATTTAGCTTCAAATACTTGCGATATAAATGATATACCTTCAACAGCAGGCAAAACAAACGAGATAGCTTCAAATCCATGCGGAACACATGAATTAGCTTCAAATCAATGCGATGCACATGGTGTAGCTTCATATTCTTGCGAAACAAGTGGTTTAGCTTCAAATCATTGCGAAGTAGAAGGCTTAGCTACAAATACATGAGAAACAAATGACTTAGCTTCAAATACTTGCGATATAAGTGATACAGCTTCAAATGCAGGCGAAACAAACGAGTTATCGTCTAATCCATGCGAAACACATGATTAAGTTTCAAATCAATGCGCATTTGATGTCATAGCTTCAAATTCATGCGAATCAAACGATTTATCTTCAGATACTGGCGATGTAAGTGATCTAGCATCAAATGCGGGCGTAAAGGACGAATTATCTTCAAATCCATGCGAAACACATTATTTAGGTTCAAAATGAAAGATTTAGATTCAAATACTAGCGAATATAAGTGATATAGCTCCAAATGCAGGCGAAACAAACGAGTTAGCTTCAAAGCCATGCGACACAAATGATTTATCTTCAAATACTTGCGATATAATTGATATTGCTTCAAATGCAGACGAAACAAACGAGTTAGCTTCCAATCCAAGCGAAACACATGATTTAGTTTCAAATCAATGCGAAGTAGAAGGCTTAGCTTCAAATCCATACGAAACAAATGATTTAGCTTCACATACTTGCGATATAAATGATATAGCTTCAAATGCAGACGAAAGGAACGAGTTACCTTCAAATTCAAGCGAAACACATTATTTACCTTCAAATTAATGCAAAGTAGAAGGCTTCTCTTCAAAGCCATGAGACACAAATGATTTAGCTTCAAATACTTGCGATATAATTGATATAGCTTCAAATGCAGGCGAAACAAATGAGTTAGCTACAAATCTGTGCGAAACACATGATTTAGCTTTAAATTCATGCGAAACACATGGTTTAGTTCATATTCTTGCGAAACAAATGGTTTAGATTCAGATACTTGTGATAAACATGACTTAGCTTCATATCGATGCGAAACACATCGTTTAGCTTCATATTCTTGCGAAAAAAATGTGTTATCTTCAAATACTTGTGATATTCATGATTCAACTTCGACTGCATGCGAAACAAACGAGTTAACTTCAAATCCATGCGAAACACATGATTTAGCTTCAAATCAATGCGGAACACATGATTTAAACTTCAAATCAATCCCAAGTAAAAGGCTTAGCTTCAAATCAATGCGAAGCAATCGGTTTATCTTCAAATACTTGTGATATACATGATATAGCTTCAAATGCATGCGAAACAAACGAGTTAGCTTCAAATCCATGCGAAACAATTATTGTAGCTTCAAATCATTGCGAAGTAGAAGGCTTTGCTACAAATACATGAGAAACAAATGATTTAGCTTCAGATAATTGCGATATAAATGATATAGCACCAAAAGCAGGTGAAACAGACGAGTTAGCATCAAATCCATGCGAAACAAATGCTTTAGGTTCAGATACTTGCGATATAAGGGATGGAGCTTCAAATGCAGGAGAAACTATCGAGTTAGCTCCAAATCCATGCGAAACAAATGATTTATCATCAGATACTTGCGATATAAGTGATGTAGCTTCAAATGCTGGCGAAATATACGAGTTAGCTTCAAATCTGTGCGAAACACATGATTTAGCTTCAAATCCATGCGAAACACATGATTTAGTTACAAATCAATGTGAAGTAGAAGGCTTAGCTTCAAATCCATGCGAAACATATGATTTAGCTTCAAATCAATGCGAAGTAGAAGGCTTAGCTTCAAATCCATGCGAACGAATGAATTGGCTTCAAATACTTGCGGTATAAATGAAATAGCTTCAAATGCAGGCGAAAAAAACGGGTAAGCTTCAAATCCATGCAAAACACATGATTTAGCTTCCAAGCCATGCGAATCGAAAGATTTAGCTTCATGTACTTACGATATAAATGATATAGCTTCAAATGCAGACGAATCAATCGAGCAAGCTTCAAAATCCATGCAAAACACATGATTAGGCTTCAAATCCATGAGAAACAATTGATTAAGCTTCAAGTGCAAGCGAGACACATGATTTTGCATCAAATCAATGCCAAGTAGAAGGCTTAGCTTCAAATCCATGCGAATCAAATGGTTTAGCTTCTAATACTTGTAATATATACATGATTTAGCTTCAACAGCATACGAAATAAA
Source organism: Megalopta genalis (assembly GCF_051020955.1). Lineage (NCBI taxonomy): Eukaryota > Metazoa > Arthropoda > Insecta > Hymenoptera > Halictidae > Megalopta > Megalopta genalis. The sequence continues at coordinate 126,658 of NW_027476419.1, read as the reverse complement.
CGAGTTAGCTTCAAATCCAAGCGAAACACATGATTTAGCTTAAAATCAATGCCAAGTAGAAGGCTCAGCTCCAAATCCATGCGGAACCAATGATTTAGATTCAAATACTTGCGATTAAGTGATATAGAGTCAACTGCAGGCGATACAAACGTGTTAGCTACAAATCCATGCAAAAAACATGACTAACTTCAAATCAATGCGATATAGAATGTCTAGATCCAAATCCATGCGAAACACATGATTTAGCTACAAATCAATGCGATGTGGAAGATTCTGCTTCAAATCCATGCGAAACACATGATTTAGTTTCAAATCAATGTGAAGTAAAAGGCGTAGCTTCAAATCCATGCGACACAATTTATTTAGCTTCAAATATTTTGCGATATAATTGATAAAGCTTCAAATGCAGGCGAAACAAACGAGTTAGTTTCAAATCCAAGCAAAACACATGATTTAGTTTAAAATCAATGCGAAGTAGAAGGCTTTGCTTCAAATCCATGCGAAACACATGATTTAGCTTCAAATCAATGCGAAGTAGAAGGCTTAGCTACAAATACATGAGAAACAAATGATTTAGCTTCAGATAATTGCGATATAAGTGATATAGAACCAAAAGCAGGCGAAACAGACGAGTTAGCATCAAATCCATGCGAAACAAATGCTTTAGGTTCAGATACTTGCGATATAAGGGATGGAGCTTCAAATGCAGGAGAAACTATCGAGTTAGCTCCAAATCCATGCGAAACAAATGATTTATCATCAGATACTTGCGCTATAAGTGATGTAGCTTCAAATGCAGAGGAAACAATCGAGTTAGCTACAAATCCATCCAAAACACATGATTTAGCTCCAAACTCATGCGAAACACATGGTTTAGCTTCATATTCTTGCGAAACAAATGGCTTAGCTTAATATTCTTGCGAAACAAAATGGTCAGCTTTAAATACTTGTTGATATACATGATTTAGGTTCAACTGTATGTGAAACAAACGTGTTAGCTTCAAATCCAAGTGAAGCAGATGACTTAGCTTCAAATCAATGCGAAGTAGAAGGCTTAGCTTCAAATCCGTTCGAAACAAATGACTTAGCTTCAAATACTTGCGATATAAGTGATATAGCTTCAACTGCATGCGAAACAAACGAGTTAGCTTCAAATCCATGCGAAACAATTATTGTAGCTTCAAATCATTGCGAAGTAGAAGGCTTAGCTACAAATACATGAGAAACAAATGATTTAGCTTCAGATAATTGCGATATAAATGATATAGCACCAAAAGCAGGTGAAACAGACGAGTTAGCATCAAACCCATGCGAAACAAATGCTTTAGGTTCAGATACTTGCGATATAAGTGATAAAGCTTCAAATGCAGGAGAAACTATCGAGTTAGCTCCAAATCCAAGCAAAACACATGGTTTAGTTTCAAATCAATGCGAAGTAGAAGGCTTAGCTTCACATACATGAGAAACAAATGATTTAGCTTCAGATAATTGCGATATAATTGATAAAGCTTCAAATGCAGGCGAAACAATCGAGTTAGATTCAAATCCAAGCGAAACACATGATTTAGTGTCAAATCAATGCGAAGTAGAAGCCTTAGCTTCAACTCCATGCGAAACAAATGATTTAGATTCACAGACTTGCGATATAAATGATATAGCTTCAAATAAGGGCGAAACAAACGAGTTAGCTTCAAATCTGTGCGAAACACATGATTTAGCTTCAAATTCATGCGAAACACATGGTTTAGCTTCACATTCTTGCGAAACAAATGGTTTAGATTCCGATAATTGTGATAAACATGATTTAGCTTCAAATGCAGGCGAAACAAACGAGTTAGTTTCAAATCCATGCGAAACCCCTTGATTTAGCTTCAAATCCATGCGATACACATGATTTAGTTTCAAATCAATGCGAAGTAGCAGGCATAGCTTCATATTCTTGCGAAACAAATGGTTTAGCTTCATATACTTGCGATATAAATGATATAGCTTCAAATGCAGGCGAAACAAACGAGTTAGCTTGAAATCCAAGCGAAACACATGGTTTAGTTTAAAATCAATGCGAAGTAGATGGCTTATCCTCAAAGCCATGCGACACAAATCGTTTAGCTTCAAATACTTGCGATAGAAGTGATATAGCTTCAATTCAGGCGAAACAAACGAGTTAGCTTTAAACCCATGCAACACAAATGATTTAGATTCAAATACTTGCGATATAATTGATATAGCTTCAAATGCAGGCGAAACAAACGAGTTAGCTTCAAATCCAAGCGAAACACATGATTTAGTTTCAAAACAATGCGAAGTAGATGGCTTAACTTCAAATCCATGCGAAACAAATGATTTAGCTTCACATACTTGCGACAAAAATGATATAGCTTCAAATGCAGGCGAAACAAACGAGTCAGCTTCAAATCCAAGCGAAACACATGATTTACCTTCAAATGAATCCAAAGTAGAAGGCTTATCTTCAAAGCCATGCGACGCAAATGATTTAGCTTCAAATACTTGCGATATAATTGATATAGCTTCAAATGCAGGCGAAACAAACGAGGGAGCTTCAAGTCTATGCGAAACACATGATTTAGCTTCAAATCCAAGCGAAACACATGGTTTAGTTTCATACTTGCGAAACAAATGGTTTAGCTTCATATACTTGTGATAAACTTGATATAGCTTCAACCGAATGCGAAACAAACGAGTTAGCTTTAAAACCAAGCGAAACACATGATTTAGCTTCAAATCAATGCGAAGTAGAAGGCTTAGCTTCATATCCATGCGAATCAAATGGTTTAGCTTCTAATACTTGTAATATATACATGATTTAGCTTCAACAGCATACGAAATAAACGAGTTAGCTTCAAATCCAAGCGAAACACATGATTTAGCTTAAAATCAATGCCAAGTAGAAGGCTCAGCTCTAAATCCATGCGGAACCAATGAATTTAGATTCAAATACTTGCGATTAAGTGATATAGAGTCAACTGCAGGCGATACAAACGTGTTAGCTACAAATCCATGCAAAAAACATGACTAACTTCAAATCAATGCGATATAGAATGTCTAGATCCAAATCCATGCGAAACACATGATTTAGCTACAAATCAATGCGATGTGGAAGATTCTGCTTCAAATCCATGCGAAACACATGATTTAGTTTCAAATCAATGTGAAGTAAAAGGCGTAGCTTCAAATCCATGCGACACAATTTATTTAGCTTCAAATATGTTGCGATATAATTGATAAAGCTTCAAATGCAGGCGAAACAAACGAGTTAGTTTCAAATCCAAGCAAAACACATGATTTAGTTTAAAATCAATGCGAAGTAGAAGGCTTTGCTCCAAATCCATGCGAAACAAATGATTTATCATCAGATACTTGCGATATAAGTGATGTAGCTTCAAATGCAGAGGAAACAATCGAGTTAGCTACAAATCCATCCAAAACACATGATTTAGCTCCAAACTCATGCGAAACACATGATTTAGCTTCATATTCTTGCGAAACAAATGGCTTAGCTTAATATTCTTGCGAAACAAAATGGTCAGCTTTAAATACTTGTTGATATACATGATTTAGGTTCAACTGTATGTGAAACAAACGTGTTAGCTTTAAATCCAAGTGAAGCAGATGACTTTGCTTCAAATCAATGCGAAGTAGAAGGCTTAGCTTCAAATCCGTTCGAAACAAATGACTTAGCTTCAAATACTTGCGATATAAGTGATATAGCTTCAACTGCATGCGAAACAAACGAGTTAGCTTCAAATCCATGCGAAACAATTATTGTAGCTTCAAATCATTGCGAAGTAGAAGGCTTAGCTACAAATACATGAGAAACAAATGATTTAGCTTCAGATAATTGCGATATAAATGATATAGCACCAAAAGCAGGTGAAACAGACGAGTTAGCATCAAACCCATGCGAAACAAATGCTTTAGGTTCAGATACTTGCGATATAAGTGATAAAGCTTCAAATGCAGGAGAAACTATCGAGTTAGCTCCAAATCCATGCGAAACAAATGATTTAGCTACAAATCAATGCGAAGTAGAAGGCTTAGCTTCAAATCCATGCGGAACCAATGATTTAGATTCAAATACTTGCGATTAAATGATATAGAGTCAACTGCAGGCGAAACAAACGTGTTAGCTACAAATCCATGCGGAACACATGATTTAGCTTCAAATCAATGCGATGCACATGGTGTAGCTTCATATTCTTGCGAAACAAGTGATTTAGCTTCAGATACTTGTGATAAACATGATTCAGCTTCAACTGCATGCAAAACAAATGAGTTAGTTTAAAATGCAAGAGGAACACATGATTTAGCTTCATATCGATGCGAAAAACATTGTTTAGCTTCATATTCTTGCGAAAAAAATGAGTTATCTTCAAATACTTGTGATATTCATGATTTAACTTCGACTGCATGCGAAACAAACGAGTTAGCTTCAAATCCAAGCGAAACACATGATTTAGTTTCAAAACAATGCGAAGTAGATGGCTTAACTTCAAATCCATGCGAAACAAATGATTTAGCTTCACATACTTGCGACAAAAATGATATAGCTTCAAATGCAGGCGAAACAAACGAGTCAGCTTCAAATCCAAGCGAAACACATGATTTACCTTCAAATGAATCCAAAGTAGAAGGCTTATCTTCAAAGCCATGCGACGCAAATGATTTAGCTTCAAATACTTGCGATATAATTGATATAGCTTCAAATGCAGGCGAAACAAACGAGTTAGTTTCAAATCCATGCGAAACCCCTTGATTTAGCTTCAAATCCATGCGATACACATGATTTAGTTTCAAATCAATGCGAAGTAGCAGGCATAGCTTCATATTCTTGCGAAACAAATGGTTTAGCTTCATATACTTGCGATATAAATTATATAGCTTCAAATGCAGGCGAAACAAACGAGTTAGCTTGAAATCCAAGCGAAACACATGGTTTAGTTTAAAATCAATGCGAAGTAGATGGCTTATCCTCCAAGCCATGCGACACAAATCGTTTAGCTTCAAATACTTGCGATAGAAGTGATATAGCTTCAATTCAGGCGAAACAAACGAGTTAGCTTTAAACCCATGCAACACAAATGATTTAGATTCAAATACTTGCGATATAATTGATATAGCTTCAAATGCATGCGAAACAAACGAGTTAGCTTCAAATCCATGCGAAACAATTATTGTAGCTTCAAATCATTGCGAAGTAGAAGGCTTTGCTACAAATACATGAGAAACAAATGATTTAGCTTCAGATAATTGCGATATAAATGATATAGCACCAAAAGCATGTGAAACAGACGAGTTAGCATCAAATCCATGCGAAACAAATGCTTTAGGTTCAGATACTTGCGATATAAGGGATGGAGCTTCAAATGCAGGAGAAACTATCGAGTTAGCTCCAAATCCATGCGAAACAAATGATTTATCATCAGATACTTGCGATATAAGTGATGTAGCTTCAAATGCTGGCGAAATATACGAGTTAGCTTCAAATCTGTGCGAAACACATGATTTAGCTTCAAATCCATGCGAAACACATGATTTAGTTTCAAATCAATGTGAAGTAGAAGGCTTAGCTTCAAATCCATGCGAAACATATGATTTAGCTTCAAATCAATGCGAAGTAGAAGGCTTAGCTTCAAATCCATGCGAAACGAATGATTTGGCTTCAAATACTTGCGGTATAAATGAAATAGCTTCCAATGCAGGCGAAAAAAACGGGTAAGCTTCAAATCCATGCAAAACACATGATTTAGCTTCCAAGCCATGCGAATCGAAAGATTTAGCTTCATGTACTTACGATATAAATGATATAGCTTCAAATGCAGACGAATCAATCGAGCAAGCTTCAAAATCCATGCAAAACACATGATTAGGCTTCAAATCCATGAGAAACAATTGATTAAGCTTCAAGTGCAAGCGAGACACATGATTTTGCATCAAATCAATGCCAAGTAGAAGGCTTAGCTTCAAATCCATGCGAATCAAATGGTTTAGCTTCTAATACTTGTAATATATACATGATTTAGCTTCAACAGCATACGAAATAAACGAGTTAGCTTCAAATCCAAGCGAAACACATGATTTAGCTTAAAATCAATGCCAAGTAGAAGGCTCAGCTCCAAATCCATGCGGAACCAATGATTTAGATTCAAATACTTGCGATTAAGTGATATAGAGTCAACTGCAGGCGATACAAACGTGTTAGCTACAAATCCATGCAAAAAACATGACTAACTTCAAATCAATGCGATATAGAATGTCTAGATCCAAATCCATGCGAAACACATGATTTAGCTATAAATCAATGCGATGTGGAAGATTCTGCTTCAAATCCATGCGAAACACATGATTTAGTTTCAAATCAATGTGAAGTAAAAGGCGTAGCTTCAAATCCATGCGACACAATTTATTTAGCTTCAAATATTTTGCGATATAATTGATAAAGCTTCAAATGCAGGCGAAACAAACGAGTTAGTTTCAAATCCAAGCAAAACACATGATTTAGTTTAAACTCAATGCGAAGTAGAAGGCTTTGCTTCAAATCCATGCGAAACACATGATTTAGCTTCAAATCAATGCGAAGTAGAAGGCTTAGCTACAAATACATGAGAAACAAATGATTTAGCTTCAGATAATTGCGATATAAGTGATATAGAACCAAAAGCAGGCGAAACAGACGAGTTAGCATCTAATCCATGCGAAACAAATGCTTTAGGTTCAGATACTTGCGATATAAGGGATGGAGCTTCAAATGCAGGAGAAACTATCGAGTTAGCTCCAAATCCATGCGAAACAAATGATTTATCATCAGATACTTGCGATATAAGTGATAAAGCTTCAAATGCAGGAGAAACTATCGAGTTAGCTCCAAATCCAAGCAAAACACATGGTTTAGTTTCAAATCATTGCGAAGTAGAAGGCTTAGCTACAAATACATGAGAAACAAATGATTTAGCTTCAGATAATTGCGATATAAATGATATAGCACCAAAAGCAGGTGAAACAGACGAGTTAGCATCAAACCCATGCGAAACAAATGCTTTAGGTTCAGATACTTGCGATATAAGTGATAAAGCTTCAAATGCAGGAGAAACTATCGAGTTAGCTCCAAATCCAAGCAAAACACATGGTTTAGTTTCAAATCAATGCGAAGTAGAAGGCTTAGCTTCACATACATGAGAAACAAATGATTTAGCTTCAGATAATTGCGATATAATTGATAAAGCTTCAAATGCAGGCGAAACAATCGAGTTAGATTCAAATCCAAGCGAAACACATGATTTAGTGTCAAATCAATGCGAAGTAGAAGCCTTAGCTTCAACTCCATGCGAAACAAATGATTTAGATTCACAGACTTGCGATATAAATGATATAGCTTCAAATAAGGGCGAAACAAACGAGTTAGCTTCAAATCTGTGCGAAACACATGATTTAGCTTCAAATTCATGCGAAACACATGGTTTAGCTTCACATTCTTGCGAAACAAATGGTTTAGATTCCGATAATTGTGATAAACATGATTTAGCTTCAAATGCAGGCGAAACAAACGAGTTAGTTTCAAATCCATGCGAAACCCCTTGATTTAGCTTCAAATCCATGCGATACACATGATTTAGTTTCAAATCAATGCGAAGTAGCAGGCATAGCTTCATATTCTTGCGAAACAAATGGTTTAGCTTCATATACTTGCGATATAAATGATATAGCTTCAAATGCAGGCGAAACAAACGAGTTAGCTTGAAATCCAAGCGAAACACATGGTTTAGTTTAAAATCAATGCGAAGTAGATGGCTTATCCTCAAAGCCATGCGACACAAATCGTTTAGCTTCAAATACTTGCGATAGAAGTGATATAGCTTCAATTCAGGCGAAACAATCGAGTTAGCTTTAAAACCATGCAACACAAATGATTTAGATTCAAATAATTGCGATATAATTGATATAGCTTCAAATGCAGGCGAAACAAACGAGTTAGCTTCAAATCCAAGCGAAACACATGATTTAGTTTCAAAACAATGCGAAGTAGATGGCTTAACTTCAAATCCATGCGAAACAAATGATTTAGCTTCACATACTTGCGACAAAAATGATATAGCTTCAAATGCAGGCGAAACAAACGAGTCAGCTTCAAATCCAAGCGAAACACATGATTTACCTTCAAATGAATCCAAAGTAGAAGGCTTATCTTCAAAGCCATGCGACGCAAATGATTTAGCTTCAAATACTTGCGATATAATTGATATAGCTTCAAATGCAGGCGAAACAAACGAGGGAGCTTCAAGTCTATGCGAAACACATGATTTAGCTTCAAATCCAAGCGAAACACATGGTTTAGTTTCATACTTGCGAAACAAATGGTTTAGCTTCATATACTTGTGATAAACTTGATATAGCTTCAACCGAATGCGAAACAAACGAGTTAGCTTTAAAACCAAGCGAAACACATGATTTAGCTTCAAATCAATGCGAAGTAGAAGGCTTAGCTTCATATCCATGCGAATCAAATGACTTAGCTTCAAATACTTGCGATATAAGTGATATAGCTTCAAATGCAGGCGAAACAAACGAGTTAGATTCAAATCCAAGCGCAACACATGGTTTAGTTTCAAATCAATGCGAAGTAGAAGGCGAAGCTTCAAATCCACGTGACAAAAATGATTTTGCTTCAAATACTTGCGATATAATTGATAAAGCTTCAAATGCAGGCGAAACAAACGAATTTGCTTCAAATCCATGCGAAACAAATGACTTAGATTCAAATCCATGCAAAACACATGATTAAGCTTCAAATGCATGCGAAACACATGATTCAGGTACAAATTCATGGGAAACACGTGGTTTAGCATGAAATACATGCGAAACAAATTATTTAGCTTCAGATACTTATGATATACAGGATTTAGCTTCAACTGCATCCGAAACAAACGAGTTAGCATCAAATCCAAGCGAAACAGATGATTTAGCTACAAATCAATGCGAAGCAGAAGGCTTAGCTTCAAATCCATTAGAATCAGATCCTTTAGCTTCAAATACTCGTGGTATACATGATTTAGCTACAACTACACGCGAAACAAACGAGTTAGCTTCAAATTCATGCGAAACACATGATTTTGCTTCAAACCAATGCGAAGTAGAAGGCTTGGCTTCAAATCCATGCGAATCAAATGATTTTGCTTCAAATTCTTGTGATATACATGATATAGCTTCAAACGCAGGCGAAACAAACGAGTTAGCTTCAAATGCAGGCCAAACACATGATTTAGCTCCAAATTCATGCGAAATACATGGATTAGCTTCATATACTTGCGAAACAAGTGGTTCAGCTTCAGATACTTGTGATAAACATGATTTAGCTTCAACTGCATGCGAAACAATCGAGTTAGCTTCAAATCCAAGGGAAACAAATGATTTAGCTACAAATCAATGCGAAGTAGAAGGGTTAGCCACAAAGCCAAGCGACACAAATGATTTAGCTTCAAATACTTGCGATATAAATGATATACCTTCAACAGCAGGCAAAACAAACGAGATAGCTTCAAATCCATGCGGAACACATGAATTAGCTTCAAATCAATGCGATGCACATGGTGTAGCTTCATATTCTTGCGAAACAAGTGGTTTAGCTTCAAATCATTGCGAAGTAGAAGGCTTAGCTACAAATACATGAGAAACAAATGACTTAGCTTCAAATACTTGCGATATAAGTGATACAGCTTCAAATGCAGGCGAAACAAACGAGTTATCGTCTAATCCATGCGAAACACATGATTAAGTTTCAAATCAATGCGCATTTGATGTCATAGCTTCAAATTCATGCGAAACAAACGATTTATCTTCAGATACTGGCGATGTAAGTGATCTAGCATCAAATGCGGGCGTAAAGGACGAATTATCTTCAAATCCATGCGAAACACATTATTTAGGTTCAAAATGAAAGATTTAGATTCAAATACTAGCGAATATAAGTGATATAGCTCCAAATGCAGGCGAAACAAACGAGTTAGCTTCAAAGCCATGCGACACAAATGATTTATCTTCAAATACTTGCGATATAATTGATATAGCTTCAAATGCAGGCGAAACAAACGAGTTAGCTTCCAATCCAAGCGAAACACATGATTTAGTTTCAAATCAATGCGAAGTAGAAGGCTTAGCTTCAAATCCGTGCGACACAAATGATTTAGCTTCAAATACTTGCGATAGAAGTGATACAGCTCCAAATGCAGGCGAAACAAACGAGTTAGCTTCAAAGCCATGCGACACAAATGATTTATCTTCAAATACTTGCGATATAATTGATATAGCTTCAAATGCAGGCGAAACAAACGAGTTAGCTTCCAATCCAAGCGAAACACATGATTTAGTTTCAAATCAATGCGAAGTAGAAGGCTTAGCTTCAAATCCATACGAAACAAATGATTTAGCTTCACATACTTGCGATATAAATGATATAGCTTCAAATGCAGACGAAAGGAACGAGTTACCTTCAAATTCAAGCGAAACACATTATTTACCTTCAAATTAATGCAAAGTAGAAGGCTTATCTTCAAAGCCATGAGACACAAATGATTTAGCTTCAAATACTTGCGATATAATTGATATAGCTTCAAATGCAGGCGAAACAAATGAGTTAGCTACAAATCTGTGCGAAACACATGATTTAGCTTTAAATTCATGCGAAACACATGGTTTAGTTCATATTCTTGCGAAACAAATGGTTTAGATTCAGATACTTGTGATAAACATGATTTAGCTTCATATCGATGCGAAACACATTGTTTAGCTTCATATTCTTGCGAAAAAAATGTGTTATCTTCAAATACTTGTGATATTCATGATTCAACTTCGACTGCATGCGAAACAAACGAGTTAACTTCAAATGCAAGCGAAACACATGATTTAGTGTCAAATCAATGCGAAGTAGAAGCCTTAGCTTCAACTCCATGCGAAACAAATGATTTAGATTCACAGACTTGCGATATAAATGATATAGCTTCAAATAAGGGCGAAACAAACGAGTTAGCTTCAAATCTGTGCGAAACACATGATTTAGCTTCAAATTCATGCGAAACACATGGTTTAGCTTCACATTCTTGCGAAACAAATGGTTTAGATTCCGATAATTGTGATAAACATGATTTAGCTTCAAATGCAGGCGAAACAAACGAGTTAGTTTCAAATCCATGCGAAACCCCTTGATTTAGCTTCAAATCCATGCGATACACATGATTTAGTTTCAAATCAATGCGAAGTAGCAGGCATAGCTTCATATTCTTGCGAAACAAATGGTTTAGCTTCATATACTTGCGATATAAATTATATAGCTTCAAATGCAGGCGAAACAAACGAGTTAGCTTGAAATCCAAGCGAAACACATGGTTTAGTTTAAAATCAATGCGAAGTAGATGGCTTATCCTCCAAGCCATGCGACACAAATCGTTTAGCTTCAAATACTTGCGATAGAAGTGATATAGCTTCAATTCAGGCGAAACAAACGAGTTAGCTTTAAACCCATGCAACACAAATGATTTAGCTTCAAATACTTGCGATATAAGTGATATAGCTTCAACTGCATGCGAAACAAACGAGTTAGCTTCAAATCCATGCGAAACAATTATTGTAGCTTCAAATCATTGCGAAGTAGAAGGCTTAGCTACAAATACATGAGAAACAAATGATTTAGCTTCAGATAATTGCGATATAAATGATATAGCACCAAAAGCAGGTGAAACAGACGAGTTAGCATCAAACCCATGCGAAACAAATGCTTTAGGTTCAGATACTTGCGATATAAGTGATAAAGCTTCAAATGCAGGAGAAACTATCGAGTTAGCTCCAAATCCAAGCAAAACACATGGTTTAGTTTCAAATCAATGCGAAGTAGAAGGCTTAGCTTCACATACATGAGAAACAAATGATTTAGCTTCAGATAATTGCGATATAATTGATAAAGCTTCAAATGCAGGCGAAACAATCGAGTTAGATTCAAATCCAAGCGAAACACATGATTTAGTGTCAAATCAATGCGAAGTAGAAGCCTTAGCTTCAACTCCATGCGAAACAAATGATTTAGATTCACAGACTTGCGATATAAATGATATAGCTTCAAATAAGGGCGAAACAAACGAGTTAGCTTCAAATCTGTGCGAAACCCCTTGATTTAGCTTCAAATCCATGCGATACACATGATTTAGTTTCAAATCAATGCGAAGTAGCAGGCATAGCTTCATATTCTTGCGAAACAAATGGTTTAGCTTCATATACTTGCGATATAAATGATATAGCTTCAAATGCAGGCGAAACAAACGAGTTAGCTTCAAATCCAAGCGAAACACATGATTTAGTTTCAAAACAATGCGAAGTAGATGGCTTAACTTCAAATCCATGCGAAACAAATGATTTAGCTTCACATACTTGCGACAAAAATGATATAGCTTCAAATGCAGGCGAAACAAACGAGTTAGCTTCAAATCCAAGCGAAACACATGATTTACCTTCAAATGAATCCAAAGTAGAAGGCTTATCTTCAAAGCCATGCGACGCAAATGATTTAGCTTCAAATACTTGCGATATAATTGATATAGCTTCAAATGCAGGCGAAACAAACGAGGGATCTTCAAGTCTATGCGAAACACATGATTTAGCTTCAAATCCAAGCGAAACACATGGTTTAGTTTCATACTTGCGAAACAAATGGTTTAGCTTCATATACTTGTGATAAACTTGATATAGCTTCAACCGAATGCGAAACAAACGAGTTAGCTTTAAAACCAAGCGAAACACATGATTTAGCTTCAAATCAATGCGAAGTAGAAGGCTTAGCTTCATATCCATGCGAATCAAATGACTTAGCTTCAAATACTTGCGATATAAGTGATATAGCTTCAAATGCAGGCGAAACAAACGAGTTAGCTTCAAATTCATACGAAAAACATAATTTAGCTTCAAATCCATGAGAAACACATGGTTTAGCTTCATATTCTTGCGAAACAAATGGTTTAGCTTCAACTGCATGCGAAACAATCGCGTTAGCTGCAAATCCAAGCGAAACACATGATTTAGCTTCAAAGCAATGCGAAGTAGAAGGCGTAGCTTCAAATCAATGAGAATCAGATCACTTAGTTTAAAATACGCGTGATATACATGATTTAGCTTCAACTACACGCGAAACAAACGAGTTAGCTTCAAATCCATGCGAAACACATGATTTTGCTTCAAATCAACGCGAAGTAGAAGGCGTAGCTTAAAATACATGCGACACAAACGATTTAGCTTCAAATACTTGCGATATAATTGATAAAGCTTCAAGTGCAGGCGAAACAAACGTGTTAGCTTCAAATCCAAGCGAAACACATGATTTAGTTTCAACTCAATGCGAAGTAGAAGGCTTAGCTTCAAGTCCATGCGAAACACATGATTTAGCTTAAAATTCATGCGAAACACATGGATTAGATTCAAATTCGTGCGAAACAAATGATTTAGCTTCAGATACTTGTGGTATATATGATTTGGAATCAACTGCATGCGAAACAGACGAGTTAGCTTCAAATCCAAGCGATACACACGATTTAGATTCAAATTCATGCGACACACATGATTTAGCTTCAAATCAATGCGAAGTAGAAGGCTTGGCTTCAAATCCAAGCGAAACAAATAATTTGGCTTCAAATACTTATGATATACATGATTTAGCTTCAAGTGCATGCGAAACAAACGAGTTAGCTTCAAACCCAAGCGAAACACATGATTTAGCTTCAGATACTTGCGATACAAGTGATATAACTTCAAATGCAGGCGGAACACGCGAGTTAGCTTCAAATCCATGCGAAACACATGATTTATCTTAAAATCAATACGTAGTAGAAGGCTTGCCATCATATCCGTGCGAATCAAACGATTTTTCTTCAAATACTAGCGATACAAGTGATATAGCTTCAAATGCAGGCGAAACAAACGAGTTAGCTTCAAATCCAAGCGAAATACATGATTTAGTTTCAAATCAATGCGAAGTAGAAGGCTTAGCTTCAAATCAATGCGACGCAAATGATTTAGCTTCAAATACTTGCGATATAAATGATATAGCTTCAAATGCAGGCGAAAGAAACGAGTTACCATCAAATCCAAGCGAAAAACATGATTTACCTTCAAATTAATGCAAAGCAGAAGGCTTACCTTCAAATCCATGCGACACAAATGATTTAGCTTCAAATACTTGCGATATAATTGATATAGCTTCAAATGCTGGCGAAACAAACGAATTAGCTTCAAATCCAAGCGAAACACATGATTTAGTTTCAAATCAATGCGAAGAAGAAGCTTTAGCTTAAAATTCATGCGAAACAAATGCTTTTGCTTCAAATACTCGTGGTATATATGATTTACATTCACCTGCATGCGAAACAAACGAGTTAGCTTCAAATCCTTGCGAAACGCATGATTTAGGTTCAAATCAATGCGAAGTAGAAGGCGTAGCTTCAAATCCATGCGACACAAATGTTTTAGCTTCAAATACTTGCGATATAATTGATAAAGCTTAAAATGCTGGCGAAACAAACGAGTTAGCTTCTAATCCATGCGAAACACATGATTTAATTTCAAATCACTGCGCATTTGATGTCATAGCTTCAAATTCATGCGAAACAAACGATTTATCTTCAGATACTGGCGATGTAAGTGATATAGCATCAAATGCGGGCGTAAAGAACGAGTTATCTTCAAATCCATGCGAAACACATTATTTAGGTTCAAAACGAAAGATTTAGATTCAAATACTTGCGAATATAAGTGATATAGCTCCAAATGCAGGCGAAACAAACGAGTTAGCCTCAAATCCATGAGCAACACATGATTTATCTTCAAATCAATGCGAAGTAGAAGGCTTAGCTTCAAATACATGAGAAACAAATGATTTAGCATCAGATACTTGCGATACAAGAGATATAGATTCAGATGCAGGCAAAACAAGCGAGTTATCTACAAATGCATGCGAAACACATCATTTAGCTTCAAATCAATGCGGAGCAGTAGGCTTAGCTTCTAATCCATGCGAAACAAATGATTTAGCTTCAAATACTTGCGATATAAATGAACTAGCTTCAAATGCAGGCAAAACAAACGAGTTAGCGTCAAATCCATGCGGAAGACATGATTTAGCTTCAAAACAATGCGAAACACGTGGTTTAGCTTCATATTCTTGCGAAACAAGTGGTTTAGCTTCAGATACTTGTGATAAACATGATTTAGCTTCAACTGCATGCGAAAGAATCGAGTTAGCTTCAAATGCAAGGGAATCAAATGATATAGCTTCAAATCCATGCGAAACGCATGATTTAGCTTCAAATCAATGCGAAGTAGAAGGCGTAGCTTCAAATCCATGCGACTCAAATGATTTAGCTTCAAATACTTGCGATATAATTGATAAAGCTTCATATGCACGCGAAACAAACGAGTTAGATTCAAATCCAAGCGAAACACATGATTTAGTTTCAAATCAATGCGAAGTAGAAGGCTTAGCTGCAAATCCATGCGACACAAATGATTTAGCTTCAAATACTTGCGATATAAATAATATAGCTTCAAATGCTGGCGAAACAAACGAGTTAGCTTCAAATCCAAGCGAAACACATGATTTAGTTTCAAATCAATGCGAAATAGAAGGCTTAGCTTCAAATCCATGCGAAACAAATGATTTAGCTTCAAATCCAAGCGAAACACATGATTTACCTTCAAATTAATGCAAAGTAGAAGGCTTATCTTCACAGCCATGCGACACAAATGATTTAGCTTCAAGTACTTGCGATATAATTGATATAGCTTCAAATGCAGGCGAAACAAACGAGTTAGCTTCAAATCTGTGCGAAACACATGATTTACCTTCAAATCCAAGCGAAACACATGATTTACCTTCAAATCCAAGCGAAACACATGATTTACCTTCAAATTAATGCAAAGTAGAAGGCTTAGCTTCAAATCCATGCGATACAAACGAGTTAGCATCAAATCCATGCGAAACACATGATTTAGCTTCAAATCACGGCGAAGTAGAAGGCGTAGCTTCAAATCCACGCGATACAAACGAGTTAGCATCAAATCCATGCGAAACACATGATTTTGCTTCAAATCAATGCGAAGTAGAAGGCTTAGCTTCAAATCCATGAGACACAAATGATTTAGATTCAAATACTTGCGATATAATCGATATAGCTTCAAATGCAGGCGAAACAAATGAGTTAGCTTCAAATCTGTGCGAAACACATGATTTAGCTTTAAATTCATGCGAAACACATGGTTTAGTTCATATTCTTGCGAAACAAATGGCTTAGCTTAATATTCTTGCGAAACAAAATGGTCAGCTTTAAATACTTGTGATATACATGATTTAGGTTCAACTGTATGTGAAATAAACGTGTTAGCTTCAAATCCAAGCTAAGCAGATGATTTAGCTTCAAATCAATGCGAATTAGAAGGCTTAGCTTCAAATCCGTGCGAAACAAATGACTTAGCTTCAAATACTTGCGATATAAGTGATACAGCTTCAAATGCAGGCGAAACAAACGAGTTAGCTTCCAATCCAAGCGAAACACATGATTTAGTTTCAAATCAATGCGAAGTAGAAGGCTTAGCTTCAAATCCATACGAAACAAATGATTTAGCTTCACATACTTGCGATATAAATGATATAGCTTCTAATGCAGGCGAAACAAACGAGTTAGCTTCAAATCCATGCGAAACACATGATTCTGCTTCAAATCAATGCGAAGTAGAGGGGTTAGCTTCAAATCAATGCGAAACAAATGGTTTAGCTTCAAATACTTGTGGTATACATGATTTACCTTCACCTGCATGCGAAACAAACGAGTTATCTTCAAATCCATGCGAAACACATTATTTAGGTTCAAAACGAAAGATTTAGATTCAAATACTTGCGAATATAAGTGATATAGCTCCAAATGCAGGCGTAACAAACGAGTTAGACTCAAATCCATGAGCAACACATGATTTATCTTCAAATCAATGCGAAGTAGAAAGCTTAGCTTCAAATTCATGAGAAACAAATGATTTAGCTTCAGATACTTGCGATACAAGAGATATAGTTTCAAATGCAGGCGAAACAAATGTGTTACCTTCAAATCCAAGCGAAACACATGATTTACCTTCAAATTAATGCAAAGTAGAAGGCTTATCTTCAAAGCCATGCGACACAAATGAATTAGCTACAAATACTTGCGATATAATTGATATAGCTCCAAATGCAAGCTAAACAAACGAGTTAGCTTCAAAGCCATGCGACACAAATGATTTAGCTTCAAATACTTGCGATATAATTGATATAGCTTCAAATGCAGGCGAAACAAACGAGTTAGCTTCAAATCCAAGCGAAACACATGATTTAGTTTCAAATCAATGCGAAGTAGAAGGCTTAGCTTCAAATCCATACGAAACAAATGATTTAGCTTCACATACTTGCGATATAAATGATATAGCTTCAAATGCAGGCGAAAGGAACGAGTTACCTTCAAATTCAAGCGAAACACATGATTTACCTACAAATTAATGCAAAGTAGAAGGCTTATCTTCAAAGCCATGAGACACAAATGATTTAGCTTCAAATACTTGCGATATAATTGATATAGCTTCAAATGCAGGCGAAATAAACGAGTTAGCTTCAAATCTGTGCGAAACACATGATTTAGCTTCAAATCCATGCGAAATACATGATTTAGTTTCAAATCAATGTGAAGTAGAAGGCTTAGCTTCAAATCCATGCGAAACATATGATTTAGCTTCAAATCAATGCGAAGTAGAAGGCTTAGCTTCAAATCCATGCGAAACGAATGATTTGGCTTCAAATACTTGCGGTATAAATGAAATAGCTTCAAATGCAGGCGAAAAAAACTAGTTAGCTTCAAATCCATGCAAAACACATGATTTAGCTTCCAAGCCATGCGAATCGAAAGATTTAGCTTCATGTACTTACGATATAAATCATATAGCTTCAAATGCAGGCGAAACAAACGAGGGAGCTTCAAGTCTATGCGAAACACATGATTTAGCTTCAAATCCAAGCGAAACACATGGTTTAGTTTCATACTTGCGAAACAAATGGTTTAGCTTCATATACTTGTGATAAACTTGATATAGCTTCAACCGCATACGAAACAAACGAGTTAGCTTTAAAACCAAGCGAAACACATGATTTAGCTTCAAATCAATGCGAAGTAGAAGGCTTAGCTTCATATCCATGCGAATCAAATGACTTAGCTTCAAATACTTGCGATATAAGTGATATAGCTTCAAATGCAGGCGAAACTAACGAGTTAGCTTCAAATCCAAGCGAAACACATGATTTACCTTCAAATTAATTTAAAGTAGAAGGCTTATATTCAAAGCCATGCGACACAAATGATTTAGCTTCAAATACTTGCGATATAAATGATATAACTTCAAATGCAGGCAAAACAAACGAGTTAGCTTCAAATCCATGCGAAACGAATGATTTGGCTTCAAAACAATTCGAAACACATGGTTTAGTTTCATATTTTTGCGAAACAAGTGGTTTAGCTTCAGATACTTGTGATAAACATGATTTAGCTCCAACTGCATGCTAAACAATCGAGTAAGCTTCACATCCAAGCCAAACACAGTATTTAGCTTTAAATCAATGCGAAGTAGAAGGCTTAGCTTCAAATCCAAGCGAAACACATGATTTAGCTTCAAATCCATGCGAAACACAAGCTTTGGTTTCAAATCAATGCGATGTTGAAGGTTTAGCTTCATATCCATGCCAGAGAAATGATTTAGCTTCAAATACTTGCGATATAAATGATATAGCTTCAAATCAATGCGAACTAGATGTCTTAGCAACAAAGCCATCCGAAAGAAATGATTTTTCTTCAAATACTTGCGATACAAGTGATATAGCTTCAAATGCATGCGAAACGAACCTGTTAGCTTCAATTCCATGCGAAACGAACGATTTAGCATCAGATACTTGCGATATAAGTGATATAGCTTCAAATGCAGAGGAATCAAACGAGTTAGCTTCAAAATCCATACGATACACATGATTTATATTCAAATCAATGCGAAGTAGAAGACTTAGTTTTCAAATCCATTCGGAACAAATGATTTAGCTTGAAATGCTTGCGATATAAGTGATATAAATTCAACTGCAGGCGAAACAAACGAGTTAGCTTCAAATCCATGCGAAACAAATGCTTTTTCTTCAAATACTTGCGACACAACTGACATAGCTTCAAATGCAGGCGAAACAAACGAGTTAGCTTCAATTCCATGCGAAACACATGATTTAGCTTAAAATTGATGCGAAACACACGGATTAGCTTCAAATTCGTGCGTAACAAATGATTTAGATTCAAATACCTATGGTATACATTATTTAGCTACAACTGCAAGCGAAACAAACGAGTTAGCTTCAAATCCATGCGAAACGAACGATTTAGCATCAGATACTTGCGATATAAGTGATATAGCTTCAAATGCAGAGGAATCAAACGAGTTAGCTTCAAAATCCATGCGATACACATGATTTACCTTCAAATTAATGCAAAGTAGAAGGCTTATCTTCAAAGCCATGAGACACAAATGATTTAGCTTCAAATACTTGCGATATAATTGATATAGCTTCAAATGCAGGCGAAACAAATGAGTTAGCTTCAAATCTGTGCGAAACACATGATTTAGCTTTAAATTCATGCGAAACACATGGTTTAGTTCATATTCTTGCGAAACAAATGGTTTACATTCAGATACTTGTGATAAACATGATTTAGCTTCAATTGCAGGCGAAACAAACGAGTTGCCCTTAAATCCAAGCGAAACACATGATATACCTTCAAATTAATGCAAAGTAGAAGGCTTATCTTCAAAGCCATGAGACAGAAATGATTTAGCTTCAAATACTTGCGATATAATTGATATAGCTTCAAATGCAGGCGAAATAAACGAGTTAGCTTCAAATCTGTGCGAAACACATGATTTAGCTTCAAATCCATGCGAAACACATGATTTAGTTTCAAATCAATGTGAAGTAGAAGGCTTAGCTTCAAATCCATGCGAAACATATGATTTAGCTTCAAATCAATGCGAAGTAGAAGGCTTAGCTTCAAATCCATGCGAAACGAATGATTTGGCCTCAAATACTTGCGGTATAAATGAAATAGCTTCAAATGCAGGCGAAAAAAACTAGTTAGCTTCAAATCCATGCAAAACACATGATTTAGCTTCCAAGCCATGCGAATCGAAAGATTTAGCTTCATGTACTTACGATATAAATCATATAGCTTCAAATGCAGGCGAAAAAAACGAGGGAGCTTCAAGTCTATGCGAAACACATGATTTAGCTTCAAATCCAAGCGAAACACATGGTTTAGTTTCATACTTGCGAAACAAATGGTTTAGCTTCATATACTTGCGATAAACTTGATATAGCTTCAACCGCATACGAAACAAACGAGTTAGCTTTAAAACCAAGCGAAACACATGATTTAGCTTCAAATCAATGCGAAGTAGAAGGCTTAGCTTCATATCCATGCGAATCAAATGACTTAGCTTCAAATACTTGCGATATAAGTGATATAGCTTCAAATGCAGGCGAAACAAACGAGTTAGCTTCAAATCCAAGCGAAACACATGATTTACCTTCAAATTAATTTAAAGTAGAAGGCTTATATTCAAAGCCATGCGACACAATTGATTTAGCTTCAAATACTTGCGATATAAATGATATAACTTCAAATGCAGGCAAAACAAACGAGTTAGCTTCAAATCCATGCGAAACGAATGATTTGGCTTCAAAACAATTCGAAACACATGGTTTAGTTTCATATTTTTGCGAAACAAGTGGTTTAGCTTCAGATACTTGTGATAAACATGATTTAGCTCCAACTGCATGCTAAACAATCGAGTAAGCTTCACATCCAAGCCAAACACAGTATTTAGCTTTAAATCAATGCGAAGTAGAAGGCTTAGCTTCAAATCCAAGCGAAACACATGATTTAGCTTCAAATCCATGCGAAACACAAGCTTTGGTTTCAAATCAATGCGATGTTGAAGGTTTAGCTTCATATCCATGCCAGAGAAATGATTTAGCTTCAAATACTTGCGATATAAATGATATAGCTTCAAATCAATGCGAACTAGATGTCTTAGCAACAAAGCCATCCGAAAGAAATGATTTTTCTTCAAATACTTGCGATACAAGTGATATAGCTTCAAATGCATGCGAAACGAACCTGTTAGCTTCAATTCCATGCGAAACGAACGATTTAGCATCAGATACTTGCGATATAAGTGATATAGCTTCAAATGCAGAGGAATCAAACGAGTTAGCTTCAAAATCCATGCGATACACATGATTTATATTCAAATCAATGCGAAGTAGAAGACTTAGTTTTCAAATCCATTCGGAACAAATGATTTAGCTTGAAATGCTTGCGATATAAGTGATATAAATTCAACTGCAGGCGAAACAAACGAGTTAGCTTCAAATCCATGCGAAACAAATGCTTTTTCTTCAAATACTTGCGACACAACTGACATAGCTTCAAATGCAGGCGAAACAAACGAGTTAGCTTCAATTCCATGCGAAACACATGATTTAGCTTAAAATTGATGCGAAACACACGGATTAGCTTCAAATTCGTGCGTAACAAATGATTTAGATTCAAATACCTATGGTATACATTATTTAGCTACAACTGCAAGCGAAACAAACGAGTTAGCTTCAAATCCATGCGAAACGAACGATTTAGCATCAGATACTTGCGATATAAGTGATATAGCTTCAAATGCAGAGGAATCAAACGAGTTAGCTTCAAAATCCATGCGATACACATGATTTATATTCAAATCAATGGGAAGTAGAAGACTTAGTTTTCAAATCCATTCGGAACAAATGATTTAGCTTGAAATGCTTGCGATATAGGTGATATAAATTCAACTGCAGGCGAAACAAACGAGTTAGCTTCAAATCCATGCGAAGCAAATGCTTTTTCTTCAAATACTTGCGACACAACTGACATAGCTTCAAATGCAGGCGAAACAAACCAGTTAGCTTCAATTCCATGCGAAACACATGATTTAGCTTAAAATTGATGCGAAACACATGGATTAGCTTCAAATTCGTGCGTAACAAATGATTTAGATTCAAATACCTATGGTATACATTATTTAGCTACAACTGCAAGCGAAACAAACGAGTTAGCTTCAATTCCATGCGAAACACATGATTTAGCTTAAAATTGATGCGAAACACATGGATTAGCTTCAAATTCGTGCGTAACAAATGATTTAGATTCAAATACCTATGGTATACATTATTTAGCTACAACTGCAAGCGAAACAAACGAGTTAGCTTCAAATCCATGCGAAAGCCATGATTTGGCTGCAAATCAATGCGATGTAGAAGATTTAGCTTCAAATCCACGCGGAACAAATGGTTTAGCTTCACATACTTGTGATATAAATAATATAGCTTCAAATGCAGGCGAAATAAACGAGTTAGCTTCAAATCTGTGCGAAAACACATGATTTACCTTCAAATCCAAGCGAAACACATGATTTACCTTCAAATTAATGCAAAGTAGAAGGCTTATCTTCACAGCCATGCGACACAAATGATTTAACTTCAAGTACATGCGATATAATTGATATAGCTTCAAATTCAGGCGAAACAAACGAGTTAGCTTCAAATCCATGCGAAACACATGATTTAGTTTCAAATCACTGCGCCATTGATGTCATAGCTTCAAATTCATGCGAAACAAACGATTTATCTTCAGATACTGGCGATGTAAGTGTTATAGCATCAAATGCGGGCGTAAAGAACGAGTTATCTTCAAATCCATGCGAAACACATTATTATGTTCAAAACGAAAGATTTAGATTCAAATACTTGCGAATATAAGTGATATAGCTCCAAATGCAGGCGAAACAAAACGAGTTAGCCTCAAATCCATGAGCAACACATGATTTATCTTCAAATCAATGCGAAGTAGAAGGCTTAGCTTCAAAAAACATGAGAAACAAAATGATTTAGCATCAGATACTTGCGAAATAAGCGATATAGCATCAAAAGCAGGCGGAACAAACGAGTTAGCATCAAATCCATGCGAAACACATGATTTAGCTTCAAATCAATGCGAAGTAGAAGGCTTAGCTTCAAATCCATGCGAATCAAATGATTTTGCTTCAAATACTTGCGATATAAATGAAATAGGTTCAAATGCAGGCAAAACAAACGAGTTAGCTTCAAATCAATGCGAAACACATGGTTTAGCTTCATATTCTTGCGAAACAAGTGGTTTAGCTTCAGATACTTGTGATAAACATGATTTATCTTCAACTGCATGCGAAACAATCGAGTTAGCTTGAAATCGAAGGGAAACAAATTATTTAGCTTCAAATCAATGCGAAGTTGAAGGCTTAGCATCAAATCAATGCCATCCAAATGGTTTAGCTTCAAATACTCGTGGTATACATGATTTACCTTCACCTGCATGCGAAACAAACGAGTTAGCTTCAAATCCATGCGAAACACATGATTTAGCTTCAAGTCAATACGACGTAGAAGGATTAGCTTCAAAGCCACGCGACACAAATGATTTAGCGTCAAATACTTGCGATATAATTGATATAGCTTCAAATGCAGGCGATACAAACGAGTTAGCTTCAAATGCAGGCCAAACACATGATTTAGCTCCAAATTCATGCGAAACACATGGATTAGCTTCATATTCTTGCGAAAGAAATGTCTTAGCTTCAGATACTTGTGATAAACATGATTTAGCTGCAACTGCATACGAAAGAAACGCGTTAGCTTCAAAACCATGCGAAACACATGATTTGGCTCCAAATTCATGCGAAGCAAACGGTTCAGCTTCAAATACTTGTGATATACATGATTTCGTTTCAACTGCATGCGAAACAAACGAGTTAGCTTCAAATCCAAGGGAAACACATGATTTAGTTTCAAATCAATGCGAAGTAGAAGGCTTAGCTTCAAATCCATGCGAAACAAATGATTTAGCTTCACATACTTGCGATATAAATGATACAGCTTCAAATGCAGGAGAAACAAACGAGTTAGCTTCAAGTCCAAGCGATACACATGATTTAGTTTCAAATCAATGCGAAGTAGAAGGCTTAGCTTCAAATGCAGGTGAAACAAATGAGTTAGCTTCAAATCCATGCAAAACACATGATTAAGCTTCAAATGCATGCGAAACACATGATTCAGGTTCAAATTCATGGGTAACACGTGGTTTAGCATCAAATACATGCGAAACAAATTGTTTAGCTTCAGATACTTGCAATATAAATGATATAGCTTCTAATGCAGGCGAACCAAACAAGTTAGCTTCAAATCCATGCGAAACACATGATTCTGCTTCAATTCAATGCGAAGTAGAAGACTTAGCTTCAAATCCATGCGAATCAAATGATTATGCTTCAAATACTTCTGATATACATCATATAGCTTCAAACGCAGGCGAAACAATCGCGTTACCTTCAAATCCAAGGGAAACAAATGATTTAGCTTCAAATCAATGCGAAGTTGAAGGCTTAGCTTCAAATCAATGCGAAACAAATGGTTTAGCTTCAAATACTTGTGGTATACATGATTTACGTTCAACTGCATGCGAAACAAACGAGTTAGCTTCAAATGCATGCGAAATACATGATTTAGCTTCAAAACAAGGCGAAGTAGAAGGCGTAGCTTAGAATACATGCGACACAAACGATTTAGCTTCAAATACTTGCGATATAATTGATAAAGCTTCAAATGCAGGCGAAACAAACGTGTTAGCTTCAAATCCAAGCGAAACACATGATTTAGTTTCAAATCAATGCGAAGTAGAAGGCTTAGCTTCAAATCCATGCGAAACACATGATTTAGCTTAAAATTCATGCGAAACACATGGATTAGATTCAAATTCGTGCGAAACAAATGAATTAGCTTCAGATACTTGTGGTATATATGATTTAGAATCAACAGCATGCGAAACAGACGAGTTAGCTTCAAATCCAAGCGATACACACGATTTAGATTCAAATTCATGCGACACACATGATTTAGCTTCAAATCAATGCGAAGTAGAAGGCTTAGCTTCAAATCCATGCGAAACAAATGACTTAGCTTCAAATACTTGCGATATAAATGAAATAGGTTCAAATGCAGGCAAAACAAACGAGTTAGCTTCAAATCAATGCGAAACACATGGTTTAGCTTCATATTCTTGCGAAACAAGTGGTTTAGCTTCATATACTTGTGATAAACATGATTTAGCTTCAACCGCATGCGAAACAAACGAGTTAGCTTTAAAACCCCTGCGAGACAAATGATTTAGCTTCAAATACTTGCGATATAAGTGATATAGATTCAACCGCAGGCGAAACAAATGAGGTAGATTCAAATCCATGCGAAACAAATGATATTTCTTCAAATACTTGCGAAACAAATGATATTTCTTCAAATACTTGCGAAACAAATGATTTAGCTTCAAATACTTGCGTTATAAATGATATAACATCAAATGCAGGCAAAACAAACGAGTTAGCTTCAGATCCATGCGGAACACAAGATTTATCTTCAAATCAATGCGAAGCACATGGTTTAGCTTCATATACTTGCGAAACAAGTGGTTTAGCTTCAGATACTTGTGATAAACATGATTTAGCTTCAACTGCATGCGAAACAAACGAGTTAGTTTAAAATCCAAGCGAAACACACGATTTAGCTTCAAATCAATGCGAAGTAGAAGGCTTAGCTTCAAATCGATGCCATAGGAATGATTAGCTTCAAATACCTGCGATAGAAGTGATATAGCTTCAAATGCAGGCGAAACAAACGAGTTAGCTTCAAGTCTATGCGAAACACATGATTTAGCTTCAAATTCAAGCGAAACACGTGGTTTAGCTTCATATTGTTGCGAAACAAATGGTTTAGATTCAGATACTTGTGATAAACATGATTTAGCTTCAAATGCAGGCGATGCAAACGAGTTAGTTTCAAATCCATGCGAAACGCATGATTTAGCTTCAAATCCAAGCGAAACACATGGTTTAGCTTCATATTCTTGCGAAGCAAATGGTTCAGCTTCATATACTTGTGATAAACATGATTTAGCTTCAACCGCATGCGAAACAAACGAGTTAGCTTTAAAACCCCTGCGAGACAAATGATTTAGCTTCAAATCAATGCGAAGTAGAAGGCTTAGCTTCAAATCGATGCCATACGAACGATTTAGCTTCAAATACCTGCGATAGAAGTGATATAGCTTCAAATGCAGTCGAAACAAACGAGTTAGCTTCAAGTCTATGCGAAAGACATGATTTAGCTTCCAATTCATGCGAAACACGTGGTTTAGCTTCATATTCTTGCGAAACAAATGGTTTAGATACAGATACTTGTGATAAACATGATTTAGCTTCAAATGCAGGCGAAACAAACGAGTTAGTTTCAAATCCATGGGAAACACATGATTTAACTTCAAATCCAAGCGAGACACATGGTTTAGCTTCATATTCTTGCGAAGCAAATGGTTTAGCTTCATATACTTGTGATAAACATGATTTAGCTTCAACCGCATGCGTAACAAACGAGTTAGCTCTAAAACCAAGCGAGACACATGATTTAGCTTCAAATCAATGCGAAGTAGGTGGCTTAGCTTCATATCCACGCGAAACAAATGACTTAGCTTCAAATACTTGCGAATATAAGTGATACTGCTTCAAATGCATGCGATACAAACGAGTTAGCATCAAATCCATGCGAAACACATGATTTAGCTAAAAATCAATGCGAAGTAGAAGGCGTAGCCTCAAATCCATGCGGAACAAATGATTTAGCTTCAAATACTTGCGATATAAGTGATATAGATTCAACTGCAGGCGAAACATACGAGTTAGCTTCAAATCCAAGCGAAACACATGATTTAGTTTCAAATCAATGCGAAGTAGATGGCTTAGCTTCATATCCATGCGAAACAAATGACTTAGCTTCAAATACTTGCGAATATAAGTGATACAGCTTCAAATGCCATGCGAAACAAACGAGTTAGCATCAAATCCATGCGACACACATGATTTAGCTAAAACTCAATGCAAAGTAGAAGGCGTAGCTTCAAATCCATGCGGAACAAATGATTTAGCTTCAAATACTTGCGATATAAGTGATATAGATTCAACTGCAGGCGAAACAAATGAGGTAGATTCAAATCCATGCGAAACAAATGATATTTCTTCAAATACTTGCGAAACAAATGATTTAGCTTCAAATACTTGTGATAAACATGATTTAGCTTCAACCGCATGCGAAACAAACGAGTTAGCTTTAAAACCAAGCGAAACACATGATTTAGCTTCAAATCAGTGCGAAGTAGAAGGCTTAGCTTCATATCCATGCGAATCAAATGACTTAGCTTCAAATACTTGCGATATATGTGATATAGCTTCAAATGCAGGCGAAACAAACGAGTTAGCTTCAAATCCAAGCGAAACACATGATTTACCTTCAAATTAATGCGAAGTAGAAGGCTTATCCTCAAAGCCATGCGACACAAATGATTCAGATTCAAATACTTGCGATATAATTGATATAGCTTCAAATGCAGACGAAACAAACAAGTTACCTTCAAATCCAAGCGAAACACATGATTTAGCTTGAAATTAATGCAAAGTAGAAGGCTTATCTTCAAATCCATGCGACACAAATGATTCAGCTTCAAATACTTGCGATATAATTGATATAGCTTCAAATGCAGGCGAAACAAACGAGTTAGCTTCAAATCTGTGCGAAACATATGACTTAGCTTCAAATTCATGCGAAACAGATGGTTTAGCTTCATATTCTTGCGAAACAAATAGTTTAGGTTCAGGTACTTGTGATGAACATGATTTAGCTTCAAATGCAGGCGAAACATCGAGTTAGTTTCACATCCATGCGAAACACATGATTTAGCTCCAAATCCATGCGAAACACATGATTTAGTTTCAAATCAATGCGAAGTAGTAGACATAGCTTCAAATCCAAGCGAAACACATGACTTACCTTCAAATTAATGCGAAGTAGAAGGCTTATCCTCAAAGCCATGCGACACAAATGATTCTGCTTCAAATACTTGCTATATGATTGATTTAGCTTCAAATGCATGCGAAACAAAAAACTTAGCTACTAATCCATGCGAAACACATGATTTAGTTCCAAATCAATGCGAAGTAGAAGGCTTAGCTACAAATCCAAGCGAACCACATGATTTACCTTCAAATTAATGCAAAGTGGAAGGCTTATCTTCAAAGCCATGCAACACAAATGATTTTGCTTCAAATACTTGCAATATAATTGATATAGCATCGAATGCAGGCGAAACAAACGAGTAAACTTCAAATCCAAGCGAAACAGATGATTTAGTTTCAAATCAATGCGAAGTAGAAGGCTTAGCTTCAAATCCATGCGACACAAATGATTTAGCTTCAAATACTTGCGATAGAAGTGATGTAGCTTCAATGCAGGCGAAACAAACGAGTTAGCTTCAAATCTGTGCGAAACAAATGATTTAGTGTCAAATCAATGCGAAGTAGAAGCCATAGCTTCAACTCCATGCGAAACAAATGATCTAGCTTCACAGACTTGCGATATAAATGATATAGCTTCTAATAAGGGCGAAACAAACGAGTTAGCTTCAAATCTGTGCGAAACACATGATTTACCTTCAAATTAATTTAAAGTAGAAGGCTTATATTCAAAACCATGCGACACAAATGATTTAGCTTCAAATACTTGCGATATAATTGATATAGCTTCAAATGCAGGCGAAACAAACGAGTCAGCTTCAAGTCTATGCGAAACTCATGATTTAGCTTCAAATCCAAGCGAAACACATGGTTTAGCTTCATATTCTTGCGAAACATATGGTTGAGCTTCATATACTTGTGATAAACTTGATTTAGCTTCATCCGCATGCGAAACAAACGAGCTAGCTTTAAAACCAAGCCAAACACATGATTTAGTATCAAATCAATGCGAAGTAGAAGCCTTAGCTTCAACTCCATGCGAAACAAATGATTTAGCTTCACAGACTTGCGATACAAATGATATAGCTTCAAATAAGGGCGGAGCAAACGAGTTAGCTTCAAATCTGTGCGAAATACATGATTTAGCTTCAAATACATGCGAAACACATGATTTAGTTTCAAATCAATGCGAAGTAGTAGACATAGCTTCATATCCATGCGAAACAAATGATTTAGCTTCACATACTAGCGATATAAATGATATAGCCTCAAATGCAGGCGAAACAAACGAGTTAGCTTCAAATCCAAGCGAAACACATGGTTTATTTTCAAATCAATGCGAAGTAGAAGGCTTATCCTCAAAGCCATGCGAAACAAATCGTTTAGCTTCAAATACTTGCGATATAATTGATATAGCTTCAAATGCAGGCGAAACAAACGAGTTAGCTTCAAATCCAAGCGAAACACATGATTTACCTTCAAATTAATGCGAAGTAGAAGGCTTATCCTCAAAGCCATGCGACACAAATGATTCAGATTCAAATACTTGCGATATAATTGATATAGCTTCAAATGCAGACGAAACAAACAAGTTACCTTCAAATCCAAGCGAAACACATGATTTAGCTTGCAACTAATGCAAAGTAGAAGGCTTATCTTCAAAGCCATGCGACACAAATGATTTAGCTTCAAATACTTGCGATATAATTGATATAGCTTCAAATGCAGGCGAAACAAACGAGTTAGCTTCAAATCTGTGCGAAACATACGACTTAGCTTCAAATTCATGCGAAACAGATGGTTTAGCTTCATATTCTTGCGAAACAAATAGTTTAGGTTCAGGTACTTGTGATGAACATGATTTAGCTTCAAATGCAGGCGAAACATCGAGTTAGTTTCACATCCATGCGAAACACATGATTTAGCTCCAAATCCATGCGAAACACATGATTTAGTTTCAAATCAATGCGAAGTAGTAGACATAGCTTCAAATCCAAGCGAAACACATGACTTACCTTCAAATTAATGCGAAGTAGAAGGCTTATCCTCAAAGCCATGCGACACAAATAATTCTGCTTCAAATACTTGCTATATGATTGATTTAGCTTCAAATGCATGCGAAACAAAAAACTTAGCTACTAATCCATGCGAAACACATGATTTAGTTCCAAATCAATGCGAAGTAGAAGGCTTAGCTACAAATCCAAGCGAACCACATGATTTACCTTCAAATTAATGCAAAGTGGAAGGCTTATCTTCAAAGCCATGCAACACAAATGATTTTGCTTCAAATACTTGCAATATAATTGATATAGCATCGAATGCAGGCGAAACAAACGAGTAAACTTCAAATCTGTGCGAAACACATGATTTAGCGTCAAATCAATGCGAAGTAGAAGGCTTAGCTTCAAAGCCATGCGACACAAATGATTTAGCTTTCAATACTTGCGATATAAATGATATAGCATCAAATGCAGGCGAAACAAACGAGTTAGCTTCAAATCTGTGCGAAACACATGATTTAGCTTCAAATCAATGCGAAGTAGAAGGCTTAGCTTCAAATCCATGCGACGCAAATGTTTTAGCTTCAAATACTTGCGATAGAAGTGATTTAGCTTCAATGCAGGTGAAACAAACGAGTTAGCTTCAAAGCCATGCGACACAAATGATTTAGCTTCAAATACTTGCGATAGAAGTGATATAGCTTCAATGCAGGCGAAACAAACGAGTTAGCTTCAAAGCCATGCGACACAAATGATTTAGCTTCAAATACTTGCGATATAATTGATACAGCTTCAATGCAGGCGAAACAAACGAGTTAGCTTCAAAGCCATGCGACACAGATGATTTAGCTTCAAATACTTGCGATATAATTGATACAGCATCAAATGCAGGCGAAACAAACGAGTTAGCTTCAAATCTGTGCGAAACACATGACTTAGCTTCAAATTCATGCGAAACAGATGGTTTAGCTTCATATTCTTGCGAAACAAATAGTTTAGATTAAGGTACTTGTGATAAACATGATTTAGCTTCAAATGCAGGCGAAACATCGAGTTAGTTTCACATCCATGCGAAACACATGATTTAGCTCCAAATCCATGCGAAACACATGATTTAGTTTCAAATCAATGCGAAGTAGTAGACATAGCTTCAAATCCAAGCGAAACACATGACTTACCTTCAAATTAATGCGAAGTAGAAGGCTTATCCTCAAAGCCATGCGACACAAATGATTCTGCTTCAAATACTTGCTATATGATTGATTTAGCTTCAAATGCATACGAAACAAACAACTTAGCTACAAATCCATGCGAAACACATGATTTAGTTCCAAATCAATGCGAAGTAGAAGGCTTAGCCTCAAATCCAAGCGAAACACATGATTTACCTTCAAATTAATGCAAAGTGGAAGGCTTATCTTCAAAGCCATGCAACACAAATGATTTTGCTTCAAATACTTGCAATATAATTGATATAGAATCGAATGCAGGCGAAACAAACGAGTTAGCTTCAAATCTGTGCGAAACACATGATTTAGCGTCAAATCAATGCGAAGTAGAAGGCTTAGCTTCAACTCCATGCGAAACAAATGATCTAGCTTCACAGACTTGCGATATAAATGATATAGCTTCTAATAAGGGCGAAACAAACGAGTTAGCTTCAAATCTGTGCGAAACACATGATTTACCTTCAAATTAATTTAAAGTAGAAGGCTTATATTCAAAACCATGCGACACAAATGATTTAGCTTCAAATACTTGCGATATAATTGATATAGCTTCAAATGCAGGCGAAACAAACGAGTCAGCTTCAAGTCTATGCGAAACTCATGATTTAGCTTCAAATCCAAGCGAAACACATGGTTTAGCTTCATATTCTTGCGAAACATATGGTTGAGCTTCATATACTTGTGATAAACTTGATTTAGCTTCATCCGCATGCGAAACAAACGAGCTAGCTTTAAAACCAAGCCAAACACATGATTTAGTATCAAATCAATGCGAAGTAGAAGCCTTAGCTTCAACTCCATGCGAAACAAATGATTTAGCTTCACAGACTTGCGATACAAATGATATAGCTTCAAATAAGGGCGGAGCAAACGAGTTAGCTTCAAATCTGTGCGAAATACATGATTTAGCTTCAAATACATGCGAAACACATGATTTAGTTTCAAATCAATGCGAAGTAGTAGACATAGCTTCATATCCATGCGAAACAAATGATTTAGCTTCACATACTAGCGATATAAATGATATAGCCTCAAATGCAGGCGAAACAAACGAGTTAGCTTCAAATCCAAGCGAAACACATGGTTTATTTTCAAATCAATGCGAAGTAGAAGGCTTATCCTCAAAGCCATGCGAAACAAATCGTTTAGCTTCAAATACTTGCGATATAATTGATATAGCTTCAAATGCAGGCGAAACAAACGAGTTAGCTTCAAATCCAAGCGAAACACATGATTTACCTTCAAATTAATGCGAAGTAGAAGGCTTATCCTCAAAGCCATGCGACACAAATGATTCAGATTCAAATACTTGCGATATAATTGATATAGCTTCAAATGCAGACGAAACAAACAAGTTACCTTCAAATCCAAGCGAAACACATGATTTAGCTTGAAACTAATGCAAAGTAGAAGGCTTATCTTCAAAGCCATGCGACACAAATGATTTAGCTTCAAATACTTGCGATATAATTGATATAGCTTCAAATGCAGGCGAAACAAACGAGTTAGCTTCAAATCTGTGCGAAACATACGACTTAGCTTCAAATTCATGCGAAACAGATGGTTTAGCTTCATATTCTTGCGAAACAAATAGTTTAGGTTCAGGTACTTGTGATGAACATGATTTAGCTTCAAATGCAGGCGAAACATCGAGTTAGTTTCACATCCATGCGAAACACATGATTTAGCTCCAAATCCATGCGAAACACATGATTTAGTTTCAAATCAATGCGAAGTAGTAGACATAGCTTCAAATCCAAGCGAAACACATGACTTACCTTCAAATTAATGCGAAGTAGAAGGCTTATCCTCAAAGCCATGCGACACAAATAATTCTGCTTCAAATACTTGCTATATGATTGATTTAGCTTCAAATGCATGCGAAACAAAAAACTTAGCTACTAATCCATGCGAAACACATGATTTAGTTCCAAATCAATGCGAAGTAGAAGGCTTAGCTACAAATCCAAGCGAACCACATGATTTACCTTCAAATTAATGCAAAGTGGAAGGCTTATCTTCAAAGCCATGCAACACAAATGATTTTGCTTCAAATACTTGCAATATAATTGATATAGCATCGAATGCAGGCGAAACAAACGAGTAAACTTCAAATCTGTGCGAAACACATGATTTAGCGTCAAATCAATGCGAAGTAGAAGGCTTAGCTTCAAAGCCATGCGACACAAATGATTTAGCTTTCAATACTTGCGATATAAATGATATAGCATCAAATGCAGGCGAAACAAACGAGTTAGCTTCAAATCTGTGCGAAACACATGATTTAGCTTCAAATCAATGCGAAGTAGAAGGCTTAGCTTCAAATCCATGCGACGCAAATGTTTTAGCTTCAAATACTTGCGATAGAAGTGATTTAGCTTCAATGCAGGTGAAACAAACGAGTTAGCTTCAAAGCCATGCGACACAAATGATTTAGCTTCAAATACTTGCGATAGAAGTGATATAGCTTCAATGCAGGCGAAACAAACGAGTTAGCTTCAAAGCCATGCGACACAAATGATTTAGCTTCAAATACTTGCGATATAATTGATACAGCTTCAATGCAGGCGAAACAAACGAGTTAGCTTCAAAGCCATGCGACACAGATGATTTAGCTTCAAATACTTGCGATATAATTGATACAGCATCAAATGCAGGCGAAACAAACGAGTTAGCTTCAAATCTGTGCGAAACACATGACTTAGCTTCAAATTCATGCGAAACAGATGGTTTAGCTTCATATTCTTGCGAAACAAATAGTTTAGATTAAGGTACTTGTGATAAACATGATTTAGCTTCAAATGCAGGCGAAACATCGAGTTAGTTTCACATCCATGCGAAACACATGATTTAGCTCCAAATCCATGCGAAACACATGATTTAGTTTCAAATCAATGCGAAGTAGTAGACATAGCTTCAAATCCAAGCGAAACACATGACTTACCTTCAAATTAATGCGAAGTAGAAGGCTTATCCTCAAAGCCATGCGACACAAATGATTCTGCTTCAAATACTTGCTATATGATTGATTTAGCTTCAAATGCATACGAAACAAACAACTTAGCTACAAATCCATGCGAAACACATGATTTAGTTCCAAATCAATGCGAAGTAGAAGGCTTAGCCTCAAATCCAAGCGAAACACATGATTTACCTTCAAATTAATGCAAAGTGGAAGGCTTATCTTCAAAGCCATGCAACACAAATGATTTTGCTTCAAATACTTGCAATATAATTGATATAGAATCGAATGCAGGCGAAACAAACGAGTTAGCTTCAAATCTGTGCGAAACACATGATTTAGCGTCAAATCAATGCGAAGTAGAAGGCTTAGCTTCAAAGCCATGCGACACAAATGATTTAGCTTTAAATACTTGCGATATAAATGATATGGCATCAAATGCAGGCGAACAAACGAGTTAGCTTCAAATCCAAGCGAAACACATGATTTAGTTTCAAATCAATGCGAAGTAGATGGCTCAGCTTCATATCCATGCGAAACAAATGACTTAGCTTCAAATACTTGCGAATATAAGTGATACAGCTTCAAATGCCATGCGAAACAAACGAGTTAGCATCAAATCCATGCGACACACATGATTTAGCTAAAACTCAATGCAAAGTAGAAGGCGTAGCTTCAAATCCATGCGGAACAAATGATTTAGCTTCAAATACTTGCGATATATGTGATATAGATTCAACTGCAGACGAAACAAACGAGGTAGCTTCAAATCCATTCGGAACACAAGAATTAGCTTCAAATCAATGCGAAGCACATGGTTTAGCTTCATATACTTGCGAAACAAGTGGTGTAGCTTCAGATACTTGTGATAAACATGATTTAGCTTCAAATGCTGGCGAAACAAACGAGTTAGTTTCAAATCCATGGGAAACACATGATTTAGCTTCAAATCCAAGCGAAACACATGGTTTAGCTTCATATTCTAGCGAAACAAATGGTTTAGCTTCATATACTTGTGATAAACATGATTTAGCTTCAACCGCATGCGAAACAAACGAGTTAGCTTTAAAACCAAGCGAGACACATGATTTAGCTTCAAATCAATGCGAAGTAGGTGGCTTAGCTTCATATCCATGCGAAACAAATGACTTAGCTTCAAATACTTGCGAATATAAGTGATACTGCTTTAAATGCATGCGAAACAAACGAGTTAGCATCAAATCCATGCGAAACACATGATTTAGCTAAAAATCAATGCGAAGTAGAAGGCGTAGCCTCAAATCCATGCGGAACAAATGATTTAGCTTCA
Organism: Megalopta genalis; assembly: GCF_051020955.1. NCBI lineage: Eukaryota > Metazoa > Arthropoda > Insecta > Hymenoptera > Halictidae > Megalopta > Megalopta genalis. The sequence continues at coordinate 91,105 of NW_027476419.1, read as the reverse complement.
AATACTTGCGATATAAGTGATATAGATTCAACTGCAGGCGAACAAACGAGTTAGCTTCAAATCCAAGCGAAACACATGATTTAGTTTCAAATCAATGCGAAGTAGATTGCTTAGCTTCATATCCATGCGAAACAAATGACTTAGCTTCAAATACTTGCGAATATAAGTGATACAGCTTCAAATGCCATGCGAAACAAACGAGTTAGCATCAAATCCATGCGACACACATGATTTAGCTTCAAATCAATGCGAAGTAGGTGGCTTAGCTTTATATCCATGCGAAAAAAATGACTTAGCTTCAAATACTTGCGAATATAAGTGATACAGCTTCAAATTCATGCGAAACAAACGAGTTAGCATCAAATCCATGCGAAACACATGATTTAGCTAAAACTCAATGCAAAGTAGAAGGCGTAGCTTCAAATCCATGCGGAACAAATGATTTAGCTTCAAATACTTGCGATATAAGTGATATAGATTCAACTGCAGGCGAAACAAATGAGGTAGCTTCAAATCCATGCGAAACACATGATTTAGCTAAAACTCAATGCGAAGTAGAAGGCTTAGCTGCAAATCCAAGCGAAACACATGATTTAGCTTCAAATCAATGCGAAGTAGAAAGCTTAGCTTCAAATCCACGCGAATCAAATGATTTAGTCTCAAATACTTGTGATATGCATGATATAGCTTCAAATGCAGGCGAAACAAACGAGTTAGCTTCAAATCCAGGCGAATCAGATGTTTAAGCTTCAAATCAATGTGAAGTAGAAGGCATAGCTTCAAATCCATGCGAAACAAATGATTTAGCTTCACATACTTGCGATATAAATGATACAGCTTCAAATGCAGGCGAAACAAACGAATTAGCATCAAATCCATGCGACACACATGGTTTAGCTAAAACTCAATGCAAAGTAGAAGGCGTAGCTTCAAATCCATGCGGAACAAATGATTTAGCTTCAAATACTTGCGATATAAGTGATATAGATTCAACTGCAGGCGAAACAAATGAGGTAGCTTCAAATCCATGCGAAACAAACGATATTTCTTCAAATACTTGCGAAACAAATGATTTAGTTTCAAATACTTGCGTTATAAATGATATAACATCAAATGCAGGCAAAACAAACGAGTTAGCTTCAGATCCATTCGGAACACAAGATTTAGCTTCAAATCAATGCGAAGCACATGGTTTAGCTTCATATACTTGCGAAACAAGTGTTTTAGCTTCAGATACTTGTGATAAACATGATTTAGCTTCAAATGCAGGCGAAACAAACGAGTTAGTTTCAAATCCATGGAAAACACATGATTTAGCTTCAAATCCAAGCGAAACACATGGTTTAGCTTCATATTCTTGCGAAACAAATGGTTTAGCTTCATATACTTGTGATAAACATGATTTAGCTTCAACCGCATGCGAAACAAACGAGTTAGCTTTAAAACCAAGCGAGACACATGATTTAGCTTCAAATCAATGCGAAGTAGGTGGCTTAGCTTCATATCCATGCGAAAAAAATGACTTAGCTTCAAATACTTGCGAATATAAGTGATACAGCTTCAAATTCATGCGATTACAAACGAGTTAGCATCAAATCCATGCGAAACACATGATTTAGCTAAAACTCAATGCAAAGTAGAAGGCGTAGCTTCAAATCCATGCGGAACAAATGATTTAGCTTCAAATACTTGCGATATAAGTGATATAGATTCAACTGCAGGCGAAACAAATGAGGTAGCTTCAAATCCATGCGTAACAAATGATATTTCTTCAAATACTTGCGAAACAAATGATTTAGCTTCAAATACTTGCGTTATAAATGATATAACATCAAATGCAGGCAAAACAAACGAGTTAGCTTCAGATTCATGCGGAACACAAGATTTATCTTCAAATCAATGCGAAGCACATGGTTTAGCTTCATATTCTTGCGAAACAAATGGTTCAGCTTCATATGCTTGTGATAAACAAGATTTAGCTTCAACTGCATGCGAAACAAACGAGTTAGTTTAAAATCCAAGCGAAACACACGATTTAGCTTCAAATCAATGCGAAGTAGAAGGCTTAGCTTCAAATCGATGCCATACGAATGATCAGCTTCAAATACCTGCGATAGAAGTGATATAGCTTCAAATGCAGGCGAAACAAACGAGTTAGCTTCAAGTCTATGCGAAAGACATGTTTTAGCTTCAAATTCATGCGAAACACGTGGTTTAGCTTCATATTCTTGCGAAACAAATGGTTTAGATACAGATACTTGTGATAAACATGATTTAGCTTCAAATGCAGGCGAAGCAAACGAGTTAGTTTCAAATCCATACGAAACACATGATTTAGCTTCAAATCCAAGCGAAACACATGGTTTAGCTTCATATTCTTGCGAAACAAATGGTTTAGCTTCATATACTTGTGATAAACATGATTTAGCTTCAACCGCATGCGAAACAAACGAGTTAACTTTAAAACCCCTGCGAGACAAATGATTTAGGTTCAAATCAACGCGAAGTACAAGGCTTAGTTTCAAATCGATGCCATACGAACGATTTAGCTTCAAATACCTGCGATAGAAGTGATATAGCTTCAAATGCAGTCGAAACAAACGAGTTAGCTTCAAGTCTATGCGAAAGACATGTTTTAGATTCAAATTCATGCGAAACACGTGGTTTAGCTTCATATTCTTGCGAAACAAATGGTTTAGATACAGATACTTGTGATAAATATGATTTAGCTTCAAATGCAGGCGAAACAAACGAGTTAGTTTCAAATCCATGGGAAACACATGATTTAGCTTCAAATCCATGCGACACACATGATTTAGCTAAAACTCAATGCAAAGTAGAAGACGTAGCTTCAAATCCATGCGGAACAAATGATTTAGCTACAAATACTTGCGATATAAGTGATATAGATTCAACTGCAGGCGAAACAAACGAGGTAGCTTCAAATCCATTCGGAACACAAGAATTAGCTTCAAATCAATGCGAAGCACATGGTTTAGCTTCATATACTTGCGAAACAAGTGGTTTAGCTTCAGATACTTGTGATAAACATGATTTAGCTTCAAATGCTGGCGAAACAAACGAGTTAGTTTCAAATCCATGGGAAACACATGATTTAGCTTCAAATCCAAGCGAAACACATGGTTTAGCTTCATATTCTAGCGAAACAAATGGTTTAGCTTCATATACTTGTGATAAAGATGATTTAGCTTCAACCGCATGCGAAACAAACGAGTTAGCTTTAAAACCAAGCGAGACACATGATTTAGCTTCAAATCAATGCGAAGTAGGTGGCTTAGCTTCATATCCATGCGAAACAAATGACTTAGCTTCAAATACTTGCGAATATAAGTGATACTGCTTTAAATGCATGCGAAACAAACGAGTTAGCATCAAATCCATGCGAAACACATGATTTAGCTAAAAATCAATGCGAAGTAGAAGGCGTAGCCTCAAATCCATGCGGAACAAATGATTTAGCTTCAACTACTTGCGATATAAGTGATATAGATTCAACTGCAGGCGAACAAACGAGTTAGCTTCAAATCCAAGCGAAACACATGGTTTATTTTCAAATCAATGCGAAGTAGAAGGCTTATCCTCAAAGCCATGCGAAACAAATCGTTTAGCTTCAAATACTTGCGATATAATTGATATAGCTTCAAATGCAGGCGAAACAAACGAGTTAGCTTCAAGTCTATGCGAAACACATGATTTAGCTTCAAATTCATGCGAAACACGTGGTTTAGCTTCATATTGTTGCGAAACAAATGGTTTAGATTCAGATACTTGTGATAAACATGATTTAGCTTCAAATGCAGGCGAAGCAAACGAGTTAGTTTCAAATCCATGCGAAACACATGATTTAGCTTCAAATCCAAGCGAAACACATGGCTTAGCTTCATATTCTTGCGAAACAAATGGTTTAGCTTCATATACTTGTGATAAACATGATTTAGCTTCAACCGCATGCGAAACAAACGAGTTAGCTTTAAAACCAAGCGAAACACATGATTTAGCTTCAAATCAGTGCGAAGTAGAAGGCTTAGCTTCATATCCATGCGAATCAAATGACTTAGCTTCAAATACTTGCGATATATGTGATATAGCTTCAAATGCAGGCGAAACAAACGAGTTAGCTTCAAATCCAAGCGAAACACATGATTTACATTCAAATTAATGCGAATTAGAAGGCTTATCCTCAAAGCCATGCGACACAAACGTTTCTGCTTCAAATACTTGCGATATGATTGATTTAGCTTCAAATGCAGGCGAAGCAAACGAGTTAGCTTCAAATCCAAGCGAAACACATGGTTTAGTTTCAAATCAATGCGAAGTAGAAGGCTTATCCTCAAAGCCATGCGACAGAAATCGTTTAGCTTCAAATACTTGCGATATAATTGATAAAGCTTCAAATGCTTTCGAAACAAACGAGTTAGCTTCAAATCCAAGCGAAACAGATGATTTAGTTTCAAATCAATGCGAAGTAGAAGGCTTAGCTTCAAATACATGCGACACAAATGATTTAGCTTCAAATACTTGCGATAGAAGTGATGTAGCTTCAATGCAGGCGAAACAAACGAGTTAGCTTCAAAGCCATGAGACACAAATGATTTAGCTTCAAATACTTGCAATATAATTGATACAGCATCAAATGCAGGCGAAACAAACGAGTTAGCTTCAAATCCAAGCGAAACACATGATTTAGTGTCAAATCAATGCGAAGTAGAAGCCTTAGCTCCAACTCCATGCGAAACAAATGATTTAGCTTCACAGACTTGCGATATAAATGATATAGCTTCAAATAAGGGCGAAACAAACGAGTTAGTTTCAAATCCAAGCGAAACATATGGTTTAGCTTCATATTCTTGCGAAACAAATGGTTTAGCTTCATATACTTGCGATATAAATGATATAGCTTCAAATGCATGCGAAACAAACGAGTTAGCTTCAAATCCAAGCGAAACAGATGATTTACCTTCGAATTAATGCGAAGTAGAAGGCTTATCCTCAAAGCCATGCGACACAAATGATTCAGATTCAAATACTTGCGATATAATTGATATAGCTTCAAATGCAGACGAAACAAACAAGTTACCTTCAAATCCAAGCGAAACACATGATTTAGCTTGAAATTAATGCAAAGTAGAAGGCTTATCTTCAAAGCCATGCGACACAAATGATTTAGCTTCAAATACTTGCGATATAATTGACATAGCTTCAAATGCAGGCGAAACAAACGAGTTAGCTTCAAATCTGTGCGAAACACACGACTTAGCTTCAAATTCATGCGAAACAGATGGTTTAGCTTCATATTCTTGCGAAACAAATAGTTTAGATTCAGGTACTTGTGATAAACATGATTTAGCTTCAAATGCAGGCGAAACATCGAGTTATTTTCACATCCATGCGAAACACATGATTTAGCTCCAAATCCATGCGAAACACATGATTTAGTTTCAAATCAATGCGAAGTAGTAGACATAGCTTCAAATCCAAGCGAAACACATGACTTACCTTCAAATTAATGCGAAGTAGAAGGCTTATCCTCAAAGCCATGCGACACAAATGATTCTGCTTCAAATACTTGCAATATAATTGATATAGCTTCAAATGCAGGCGAAACAAACGAGTTAGCTTCAAATCCATGCGAAACACATGATTTAGTTACAAATCAATACGAAGTAGTAGGCATAGCTTCATATCCATGCGAAACAAATGATTTAGCTTCACATACTTGCGATATAAATGATATAGCTTCAAATGCAGGCGAAACAAACGAGTTAGCTTCAAATCCAAGCGAAACACATGATTTACCTTCAAATTAATGCGAAGTAGAAGGCTTATCCTCAAAGCCATGCGAAACAAATGATTCAGATTCAAATACTTGCGATATAATTGATATAGCTTCAAATGCAGGCGAAACAAACGAGTTAGTTTCAAATCCAAGCGAAACATATGGTTTAGCTTCATATTCTTGCGAAACAAATGGTTTAGCTTCATATACTTGCGATATAAATGATATAGCTTCAAATGCATGCGAAACAAACGAGTTAGCTTCAAATCCAAGCGAAACACATGTTTTACCTTCAAATTAATGCGAAGTAGAAGGCTTATCCTCAAAGCCATGCGACACAAATGATTCAGATTCAAATACTTGCGATATAATTGATATAGCTTCAAATGCAGGCGAAACAAACGAGTTAGTTTCAAATCCAAGCGAAACATATGGTTTAGCTTCATATTCTTGCGAAACAAATGGTTTAGCTTCATATACTTGCGATATAAATGATATAGCTTCAAATGCATGCGAAACAAACGAGTTAGCTTCAAATCCAAGCGAAACACATGATTTACCTTCAAATTAATGCGAAGTAGAAGGCTTATCCTCAAAGCCATGCTACACAAATGATTCAGATTCAAATACTTGCGATATAATTGGTATAGCTTCAAATGCAGACGAAACAAACAAGTTACCTTCAAATCCAAGCGAAAAACATGATTTAGCTTGAAATTAATGCAAAGTAGAAGGCTTATCTTCAAAGCCATGCGACACAAATGATTTAGCTTTAAATACTTGCGAAATAATTGATATAGCTTCAAATGCAGGCGAAACAAACGAGTTAGCATCAAATCTGTGCGAAACATATGACTTAGCTTCAAATTCATGCGATACAGATGGTTTAGCTTCATATTCTTGCGAAACAAATAGTTTAGATTCAGGTACTTGTGATAAACATGATTTAGCTTCAAATGCAGGCGAAACATCGAGTTAGTTTTACATCCATGCGAAACACATGATTTAGCTCCAAATCCATGCGAAACACATGATTTAGTTTCAAATCAATGCGAAGTAGTAGACATAGCTTCAAATCCAAGCGAAACACATGACTTACCTTCAAATTAATGCGAAGTAGAAGGCTTATCCTCAAAGCCATGCGACACAAATGATTCTGCTTCAAATACTTGCTATATGATTGATTTAGCTTCAAATGCATGCGAAACAAACAACTTAGCTACTAATCCATGCGAAACACATGATTTAGTTCCAAATCAATGCGAAGTAGAAGGCTTAGCTACAAATCCAAGCGAAACACATGATTTACCTTCAAATTAATGCAAAGTGGAAGGCTTATCTTCAAAGCCATGCAACACAAATGATTTTGCTTCAAATACTTGCAATATAATTGATATAGCATCGTATGCAGGCGAAACAAACGAGTAAACTTCAAATCTGTGCGAAACACATGATTTAGCGTCAAATCAATGCGAAGTAGAAGGCTTAGCTTCAAAGCCATGCGACACAAATGATTTAGCTTTAAATACTTGCGATATAAATGATATAGCATCAAATGCAGGCGAAACAAACGAGTTAGCTTCAAATCTGTGCGAAACACATGATTAAGCTTCAAATCAATGCGAAGTAGAAGGCTTAGCTTCAAATCCATGCGACGCAAATGTTTTAGCTTCAAATACTTGCGATAGAATTGATTTAGCTTCAATGCAGGTGAAACAAACGAGTTAGCTTCAAAGCCATGCGACACAAATGATTTAGCTTCAAATACTTGCGATAGAAGTGATATAGCTTCAATGCAGGCGAAACAAACGAGTTAGCTTCAAAGCCATGCGACACAAATGATTTAGCTTCAAATACTTGCGATATAATTGATACAGCATCAAATGCAGGCGAAACAAACGAGTTAGCTTCAAATCCGTGCGAAACACATGACTTAGCTTCAAATTCATGCGAAACAGATGGTTTAGCTTCATATTCTCTGCGAAACAAATAGTTTAGATTCAGGTACTTGTGATAAACATGATTTAGCTTCAAATGCAGGCGAAACATCGAGTTAGTTTCACATCCCTGCGAAACACATGATTTAGCTCCAAATCCATGCGAAACACATGATTTAGTTTCAAATCAATGCGAAGTAGTAGACATAGCTTCAAATCCAAGCGAAACACATGACTTACCTTCAAATTAATGCGAAGTAGAAGGCTTATCCTCAAAGCCATGCGACACAAATGATTCTGCTTCAAATACTTGCTATATGATTGATTTAGCTTCAAATGCATGCGAAACAAACGAGTTAGCTTCAAATCTGTGCGAAACGCATGACTTAGCTTCAAATTCATGCGAAACAGATGGTTTAGCTTCATATTCTTGCGAAACAAATAGTTTAGATTCAGGTACTTGTGATAAACATGATTTAGCTTCAAATGCAGGCGAAACATCGAGTTAGTTTCACATCCATGCGAAACACATGATTTAGCTCCAAATCCATGCGAAACACATGATTTAGTTTCAAATCAATACGAAGTAGTAGACATAGCTTCAAATCCAAGCGAAACACATGACTTACCTTCAAATTAATGCGAAGTAGAAGGCTTATCCTCAAAGCCATGCGACACAAATGATTCTGCTTCAAATACTTGCAATATAATTGATATAGCTTCAAATGCAGGCGAAACAAACGAGTTAGCTTCAAATCCATGCGAAACACATGATTTAGTTACAAATCAATACGAAGTAGTAGGCATAGCTTCATATCCATGCGAAACAAATGATTTAGCTTCACATACTTGCGATATAAATGATATAGCTTCAAATGCAGGCGAAACAAACGAGTTAGCATCAAATCCAAGCGAAACACATGATTTACCTTCAAATTAATGCGAAGTAGAAGGCTTATCCTCAAAGCCATGCGACACAAATGATTCAGATTCAAATACTTGCGATATAATTGATATAGCTTCAAATGCAGGCGAAACAAACGAGTTAGTTTCAAATTCATGCGAAACAGATGGTTTAGCTTCATATTCTTGCGAAACAAATAGTTTAGATTCAGGTACTTGTGATAAACATGATTTAGCTTCAAATGCAGGCGAAACATCGAGTTAGTTTCACATCCATGCGAAACACATGATTTAGCTCCAAATCCATGCGAAACACATGATTTAGTTTCAAATCAATGCGAAGTAGTAGACATAGCTTCAAATCCAAGCGAAACACATGACTTACCTTCAAATTAATGCGAAGTAGAAGGCTTATCCTCAAAGCCATGCGACACAAATGATTCTGCTTCAAATACTTGCTATATGATTGATTTAGCTTCAAATGCATGCGAAACAAAAAACTTAGCTACTAATCCCTGCGAAACACATGATTTAGTTCCAAATCAATGCGAAGTAGAAGGCTTAGCTACAAATCCAAGCGAACCACATGATTTACCTTCAAATTAATGCAAAGTGGAAGGCTTATCTTCAAAGCCATGCAACACAAATGATTTTGCTTCAAATACTTGCAATATAATTGATATAGCATCGAATGCAGGCGAAACAAACGAGTAAACTTCAAATCCAAGCGAAACAGATGATTTAGTTTCAAATCAATGCGAAGTAGAAGGCTTAGCTTCAAATCCATGCGACACAAATGATTTAGCTTCAAATACTTGCGATAGAAGTGATGTAGCTTCAATGCAGGCGAAACAAACGAGTTAGCTTCAAATCTGTGCGAAACAAATGATTTAGCTTCAAATACTTGCGATAGAAGTGATATAGCTTCAATGTAGGCGAAACAAACGAGTTAGCTTCAAAGCCATGCGACACAAATGATTTAGCTTCAAATACTTGCGATATAATTGATACAGCATCAAATGTAGGCGAAACAAACGAGTTAGCTTCAAATCGGTGCGAAACACATGACTTAGCTTCAAATTCATGCGAAACAGATGGTTTAGCTTCATATTCTTGCGAAACAAATAGTTTAGATTCAGGTACTTGTGATAAACATGATTTAGCTTCAAATGCAGGCGAAACAACGAGTTAGTTTCACATCCATGCGAAACACATGATTTAGCTCCAAATCCATGCGAAACACATGATTTAGTTTCAAATCAATGCGAAGTAGTAGACATAGCTTCAAATCCAAGCGAAACACATGACTTACCTTCAAATTAATGCGAAGTAGAAGGCTTATCCTCAAAGCCATGCGACACAAATGATTCTGCTTCAAATACTTGCTATATGATTGATTTAGCTTCAAATGCATGCGAAACAAACAACTTAGCTACAAATCCATGCGAAACACATGATTTAGTTCCAAATCAATGCGAAGTAGAAGGCTTAGCTTCAAATCCAAGCGAAACACATGATTTACCTTCAAATTAATGCAAAGTGGAAGGCTTATCTTCAAAGCCATGCAACACAAATGATTTTGCTTCAAATACTTGCAATATAATTGATATAGCATCGAATGCAGGCGAAACAAACGAGTTAGCTTCAAATCTGTGCGAAACACATGATTTAGCGTCAAATCAATGCGAAGTAGAAGGCTTAGCTTCAAAGCCATGCGACACAAATGATTTAGCTTTAAATACTTGCGATATAAATGATATAGCATCAAATGCAGGCGAAACAAACGAGTTAGCTTCAAATCTGTGCGAAACACATGATTTAGTTACAAATCAATACGAAGTAGTAGGCATAGCTTCATATCCATGCGAAACAAATGATTTAGCTTCACATACTTGCGATATAAATGATATAGCTTCAAATGCAGGCGAAACAAACGAGTTAGCATCAAATCCAAGCGAAACACATGATTTACCTTCAAATTAATGCGAAGTAGAAGGCTTATCCTCAAAGCCATGCGACACAAATGATTCAGATTCAAATACTTGCGATATAATTGATATAGCTTCAAATGCAGGCGAAACAAACGAGTTAGTTTCAAATTCATGCGAAACAGATGGTTTAGCTTCATATTCTTGCGAAACAAATAGTTTAGATTCAGGTACTTGTGATAAACATGATTTAGCTTCAAATGCAGGCGAAACATCGAGTTAGTTTCACATCCATGCGAAACACATGATTTAGCTCCAAATCCATGCGAAACACATGATTTAGTTTCAAATCAATGCGAAGTAGTAGACATAGCTTCAAATCCAAGCGAAACACATGACTTACCTTCAAATTAATGCGAAGTAGAAGGCTTATCCTCAAAGCCATGCGACACAAATGATTCTGCTTCAAATACTTGCTATATGATTGATTTAGCTTCAAATGCATGCGAAACAAAAAACTTAGCTACTAATCCATGCGAAACACATGATTTAGTTCCAAATCAATGCGAAGTAGAAGGCTTAGCTACAAATCCAAGCGAACCACATGATTTACCTTCAAATTAATGCAAAGTGGAAGGCTTATCTTCAAAGCCATGCAACACAAATGATTTTGCTTCAAATACTTGCAATATAATTGATATAGCATCGAATGCAGGCGAAACAAACGAGTAAACTTCAAATCCAAGCGAAACAGATGATTTAGTTTCAAATCAATGCGAAGTAGAAGGCTTAGCTTCAAATCCATGCGACACAAATGATTTAGCTTCAAATACTTGCGATAGAAGTGATGTAGCTTCAATGCAGGCGAAACAAACGAGTTAGCTTCAAATCTGTGCGAAACAAATGATTTAGTGTCAAATCAATGCGAAGTAGAAGCCATAGCTTCAACTCCATGCGAAACAAATGATCTAGCTTCACAGACTTGCGATATAAATGATATAGCTTCTAATAAGGGCGAAACAAACGAGTTAGCTTCAAATCTGTGCGAAACACATGATTTACCTTCAAATTAATTTAAAGTAGAAGGCTTATATTCAAAACCATGCGACACAAATGATTTAGCTTCAAATACTTGCGATATAATTGATATAGCTTCAAATGCAGGCGAAACATCGAGTTAGTTTCACATCCATGCGAAACACATGATTTAGCTCCAACTCCATGCGAAACACATGATTTAGTTTCAAATCAATGCGAAGTAGTAGACATAGCTTCAAATCCAAGCGAAACACATGACTTAACTTGAATTAATGCGAAGTAGAAGGCTTATTCTCAAAGCCATGCGACACAAATGATTCTGCTTCAAATACTTGCTATATGATTGATTTAGCTTCAAATGCATGCGAAACAAACAACTTAGCTACAAATCCATGCGAAACACATGATTTAGTTCCAAATCAATGCGAAGTAGAAGGCTTAGCTTCAAATCCAAGCGAAACACATGATTTACCTTCAAATTAATGCAAAGTGGAAGGCTTATCTTCAAAGCCATGCAACACAAATGATTTTGCTTCAAATACTTGCAATATAATTGATATAGCATCGAATGCAGGCGAAACAAACGAGTTAGCTTCAAATCTGTGCGAAACACATGATTTAGCGTCAAATCAATGCGAAGTAGAAGGCTTAGCTTCAAAGCCATGCGACACAAATGATTTAGCTTTAAATACTTGCGATATAAATGATATAGCATCAAATGCAGGCGAAACAAACGATTTAGCTTCAAATCTGTGCAAAACACATGATTTAGCTTCAAATCAATGCGAAGTAGAAGGCTTAGCTTCAAATCCATGCGACGCAAATGTTTTAGCTTCAAATACTTGCGATAGAAGTGATTTAGCTTCAATGCAGGTGAAACAAACGAGTTAGCTTCAAAGCCATGCGACACAAATGATTTAGCTTCAAATACTTGCGATAGAAGTGATATAGCTTCAATGTAGGCGAAACAAACGAGTTAGCTTCAAAGCCATGCGACACAAATGATTTAGCTTCAAATACTTGCGATATAATTGATACAGCATCAAATGTAGGCGAAACAAACGAGTTAGCTTCAAATCGGTGCGAAACACATGACTTAGCTTCAAATTCATGCGAAACAGATGGTTTAGCTTCATATTCTTGCGAAACAAATAGTTTAGATTCAGGTACTTGTGATAAACATGATTTAGCTTCAAATGCAGGCGAAACAACGAGTTAGTTTCACATCCATGCGAAACACATGATTTAGCTCCAAATCCATGCGAAACACATGATTTAGTTTCAAATCAATGCGAAGTAGTAGACATAGCTTCAAATCCAAGCGAAACACATGACTTACCTTCAAATTAATGCGAAGTAGAAGGCTTATCCTCAAAGCCATGCGACACAAATGATTCTGCTTCAAATACTTGCTATATGATTGATTTAGCTTCAAATGCATGCGAAACAAACAACTTAGCTACAAATCCATGCGAAACACATGATTTAGTTCCAAATCAATGCGAAGTAGAAGGCTTAGCTTCAAATCCATGCGTCGCAAATGTTTTAGCTTCAAATACTTGCGATAGAAGTGATTTAGCTTCAATGCAGGTGAAACAAACGAGTTAGCTTCAAAGCCATGCGACACAAATGATTTAGCTTCAAATACTTGCGATAGAAGTGATATAGCTTCAATGTAGGCGAAACAAACGAGTTAGCTTCAAAGCCATGCGACACAAATGATTTAGCTTCAAATACTTGCGATATAATTGATACAGCATCAAATGTAGGCGAAACAAACGAGTTAGCTTCAAATCGGTGCGAAACACATGACTTAGCTTCAAATTCATGCGAAACAGATGGTTTAGCTTCATATTCTTGCGAAACAAATAGTTTAGATTCAGGTACTTGTGATAAACATGATTTAGCTTCAAATGCAGGCGAAACAACGAGTTAGTTTCACATCCATGCGAAACACATGATTTAGCTCCAAATCCATGCGAAACACATGATTTAGTTTCAAATCAATGCGAAGTAGTAGACATAGCTTCAAATCCAAGCGAAACACATGACTTACCTTCAAATTAATGCGAAGTAGAAGGCTTATCCTCAAAGCCATGCGACACAAATGATTCTGCTTCAAATACTTGCTATATGATTGATTTAGCTTCAAATGCATGCGAAACAAACAACTTAGCTACAAATCCATGCGAAACACATGATTTAGTTCCAAATCAATGCGAAGTAGAAGGCTTAGCTTCAAATCCAAGCGAAACACATGATTTACCTTCAAATTAATGCAAAGTGGAAGGCTTATCTTCAAAGCCATGCAACACAAATGATTTTGCTTCAAATACTTGCAATATAATTGATATAGCATCGAATGCAGGCGAAACAAACGAGTTAGCTTCAAATCTGTGCGAAACACATGATTTAGCGTCAAATCAATGCGAAGTAGAAGGCTTAGCTTCAAAGCCATGCGACACAAATGATTTAGCTTTAAATACTTGCGATATAAATGATATAGCATCAAATGCAGGCGAAACAAACGAGTTAGCTTCAAATCTGTGCGAAACACATGATTTAGCTTCAAATCAATGCGAAGTAGAAGGCTTAGCTTCAAATCCATGCGACGCAAATGTTTTAGCTTCAAATACTTGCGATAGAAGTGATTTAGCTTCAATGCAGGTGAAACAAACGAGTTAGCTTCAAAGCCATGCGACACAAATGATTTAGCTTCAAATACTTGCGATAGAAGTGATATAGCTTCAATGCAGGCGAAACAAACGAGTTAGCTTCAAAGCCATGCGACACAAATGATTTAGCTTCAAATACTTGCGATATAATTGATACAGCATCAAATGCAGGCGAAACAAACGAGTTAGCTTCAAATCCAAGCGAAACACATGATTTAGTGTCAAATCAATGCGAAGTAGAAGCCTTAGCTTCAACTCCATGCGAAACAAATGATTTAGCTTCACAGACTTGCGATATAAATGATATAGCTTCAAATAAGGGCGAAACAAACGAGTTAGCATCAAATCTGTGCGAAACACATGATTTAGCTTCAAATTCATGCGAAACACATGGTTTAGCTTCATATTCTTGCGAAACAAATGGTTTAGATTCAGATAATGGTGATAAACATGATTTAGCTTCAAATGCAGGCGAAACAAACGAGTTCGCTTCAAATTCAAGCGAAACACATGATTTATCTTCAAATTAATGCAAAGTAGAAGGCTTATCTTCCAAGCCATGCGACATAAATGACTTAGCTTCAAATACTTGCGATATAATTGATATAGCTTCAAATGCAGGCTAAACATACGAGTTAGCTTCAAATCTGTGCGAAACACATGGTTTAGCTTCAAATCCATGCGAACCACATGATTTAGTTTCAAATCAATGTGAAGTAGAAGTCTTAGCTTCAAATCCATGCGAAACACATGATTTAGTTTCAAATCAATGCGAAGCAGAAGGCTTAGCTTCAAATCCATGCGAAACCAATGATTTAGTTTCACATAGTTGCGATATAAATGATATAGCTTCACATACAGGCGAAACAAACGAGTTAGCTTCAAATCCAAGCGAAATACATGATTTACCCTCAAATTAATGCGAAGTAGAAGGCTTATCCTCAAAGCCATGCGACACAAATGATTTAGCTTCAAATACTTGCGATATAATTGATATAGCTTCAAATGCATGCGAAACAAACGAGTTAGCTTCAAATCCAAGTGAAACACATGAGTTAGTTCCAAATCAATGCGAAGTAGAAGGCTTAGCTTCAAATCCATGCGACACAAATGATTTAGCTTCAAATACTTGCGATAGAAGTGATATAGCTTCAACGCAGGCGAAACAAACGAGTTAGATTCAAAGCCATGCGACACAAATGATTTAGCTTCAAATACTTGCGATATAATTGATAAGAAATCAAATGCAGGCGAAACAAACGAGTTAGCTTCCAATCCAAGCGAAACACATGATTTAGTGTCAAATCAATGCGAAGTTGAAGCCTTAGCTTCAACTCCATGCGAAACAAATGATTTAGCTTCACAGACTTGCGATATAAATGATATAACTTCAAATAAGGGCGAAACAAACGAGTTAGCATCAAATCTGTGCGAAACACATGATTTAGCTTCAAATTCATGCGAAACACATGGTTTAGCTTCATATTCTTGCGAAACAAATGGTTTAGATTCAGATAATTGTGATAAACATGATTTAGCTTGAAATGCTGGCGAATCAAACGAGTTAGCTTTAAAACCAAGCGAAACACATGATTTAGCTTCAAATCAATGCGAAGTAGAAGGCTTAGCTTCATATCCATGCGAATCAAATGACTTAGCTTCAAATACTTGCGATATATGTGATATAGCTTCAAATGCAGGCGAAACAAACGAGTTAGCTTCAAATCCAAGCGAAACACATGGTTTAGCTTCAAATCCATGCCAACCACATGATTTAGTTTCAAATCAATGTGAAGTAGAAGTCTTAGCTTCAAATCCATGCGAAACACATGATTTAGTTTCAAATCAATGCGAAGCAGAAGGCTTAGCTTCAAATCAATGCGATGCAAATGTTTTAGCTTCAAATACTTGCGATAGAAGTGATTTAGCTTCAATGCAGGTGAAACAAACGAGTTAGCTTCAAAGCCATGCGACACAAATGATTTAGCTTCAAATACGTGCGATAGAAGTGATATAGCTTCAATGCAGGCGAAACAAACGAGTTAGCTTCAAAGCCATGCGACACAAATGATTTAGCTTCAAATACTTGCGATATAATTGATACAGCATCAAATGCAGGCGAAACAAACGAGTTAGCTTCAAATCTGTGCGAAACACATGATTTAGCTTCAAATCAATGCGAAGTAGAAGGCTTAGCTTCAAATCCATGCGATGCAAATGTTTTAGCTTCAAATACTTGCGATAGAAGTGATTTAGCTTCAATGCAGGTGAAACAAACGAGTTAGCTTCAAAGCCATGCGACACAAATGATTTAGCTTCAAATACTTGCGATAGAAGTGATATAGCTTCAATGCAGGCGAAACAAACGAGTTAGCTTCAAAGCCATGCGACACAAATGATTTAGCTTCAAATACTTGCGATAGAAGTGATTTAGCTTCAATGCAGGTGAAACAAACGAGTTAGCTTCAAAGCCATGCGACACAAATGATTTAGCTTTAAATACTTGCGATATAAATGATATAGCATCAAATGCAGGCGAAACAAACGAGTTAGCTTCAAATCTGTGCGAAACACATGATTTAGCTTCAAATCAATGCGAAGTAGAAGGCTTAGCTTCATATCCATGCGAATCAAATGACTTAGCTTCAAATACTTGCGATATATGTGATATAGCTTCAAATGCAGGCGAAACAAACGAGTTAGCTTCAAATCCAAGCGAAACACATGGTTTAGCTTCAAATCCATGCCAACCACATGATTTAGTTTCAAATCAATGTGAAGTAGAAGTCTTAGCTTCAAATCCATGCGAAACACATGATTTAGTTTCAAATCAATGCGAAGCAGAAGGCTTAGCTTCAAATCAATGCGATGCAAATGTTTTAGCTTCAAATACTGGCGATAGAAGTGATTTAGCTTCAATGCAGGTGAAACAAACGAGTTAGCTTCAAAGCCATGCGACACAAATGATTTAGCTTCAAATACGTGCGATAGAAGTGATATAGCTTCAATGCAGGCGAAACAAACGAGTTAGCTTCAAAGCCATGCGACACAAATGATTTAGCTTCAAATACTTGCGATATAATTGATACAGCATCAAATGCAGGCGAAACAAACGAGTTAGCTTCAAATCTGTGCGAAACACATGATTTAGCTTCAAATCAATGCGAAGTAGAAGGCTTAACTTCAAATCCATGCGATGCAAATGTTTTAGCTTCAAATACTTGCGATAGAAGTGATTTAGCTTCAATGCAGGTGAAACAAACGAGTTAGCTTCAAAGCCATGCGACACAAATGATTTAGCTTCAAATACTTGCGATAGAAGTGATATAGCTTCAATGCAGGCGAAACAAACGAGTTAGCTTCAAAGCCATGCGACACAAATGATTTAGCTTCAAATACTTGCGATAGAAGTGATTTAGCTTCAATGCAGGTGAAACAAACGAGTTAGCTTCAAAGCCATGCGACACAAATGATTTAGCTTTAAATACTTGCGATATAAATGATATAGCATCAAATGCAGGCGAAACAAACGAGTTAGCTTCAAATCTGTGCGAAACACATGATTTAGCTTCAAATCAATGCGAAGTAGAAGGCTTAGCTTCAAATCCATGCGATGCAAATGTTTTAGCTTCAAATACTTGCGATAGAAGTGATTTAGCTTCAATGCAGGTGAAACAAACGAGTTAGCTTCAAAGCCATGCGACACAAATGATTTAGCTTCAAATACTTGCGATAGAAGTGATATAGCTTCAATGCAGGCGAAACAAACGAGTTAGCTTCAAAGCCATGCGACACAAATGATTTAGCTTCAAATACTTGCGATATAATTGATACAGCATCAAATGCAGGCGAAACAAACGAGTTAGCTTCAAATCCAAGCGAAACACATGATTTAGTGTCAAATCAATGCGAAGTAGAAGCCTTAGCTTCAACTCCATGCGAAACAAATGATTTAGCTTCACAGACTTGCGATATAAATGATATAGCTTCAAATAAGGGCGAAACAAACGAGTTAGCTTCAAATCTGTGCGAAACACATGATTTAGCGTCAAATCAATGCGAAGTAGAAGGCTTAGCTTCAAAGCCATGCGACACAAATGATTTAGCTTTAAATACTTGCGATATAAATGATATAGCATCAAATGCAGGCGAAACAAACGAGTTAGCTTCAAATCTGTGCGAAACACATGATTTAGCTTCAAATCAATGCGAAGTAGAAGGCTTAGCTTCAAATCCATGCGACGCAAATGTTTTAGCTTCAAATACTTGCGATAGAAGTGATTTAGCTTCAATGCAGGTGAAACAAACGAGTTAGCTTCAAAGCCATGCGACACAAATGATTTAGCTTCAAATACTTGCGATAGAAGTGATATAGCTTCAATGCAGGCGAAACAAACGAGTTAGCTTCAAAGCCATGCGACACAAATGATTTAGCTTCAAATACTTGCGATATAATTGATACAGCATCAAATGCAGGCGAAACAAACGAGTTAGCTTCAAATCCAAGCGAAACACATGATTTAGTGTCAAATCAATGCGAAGTAGAAGCCTTAGCTTCAACTCCATGCGAAACAAATGATTTAGCTTCACAGACTTGCGATATAAATGATATAGCTTCAAATAAGGGCGAAACAAACGAGTTAGCATCAAATCTGTGCGAAACACATGATTTAGCTTCAAATTCATGCGAAACACATGGTTTAGCTTCATATTCTTGCGAAACAAATGGTTTAGATTCAGATAATGGTGATAAACATGATTTAGCTTCAAATGCAGGCGAAACAAACGAGTTCGCTTCAAATTCAAGCGAAACACATGATTTATCTTCAAATTAATGCAAAGTAGAAGGCTTATCTTCCAAGCCATGCGACATAAATGACTTAGCTTCAAATACTTGCGATATAATTGATATAGCTTCAAATGCAGGCTAAACATACGAGTTAGCTTCAAATCTGTGCGAAACACATGGTTTAGCTTCAAATCCATGCGAACCACATGATTTAGTTTCAAATCAATGTGAAGTAGAAGTCTTAGCTTCAAATCCATGCGAAACACATGATTTAGTTTCAAATCAATGCGAAGCAGAAGGCTTAGCTTCAAATCCATGCGAAACCAATGATTTAGTTTCACATAGTTGCGATATAAATGATATAGCTTCACATACAGGCGAAACAAACGAGTTAGCTTCAAATCCAAGCGAAATACATGATTTACCCTCAAATTAATGCGAAGTAGAAGGCTTATCCTCAAAGCCATGCGACACAAATGATTTAGCTTCAAATACTTGCGATATAATTGATATAGCTTCAAATGCATGCGAAACAAACGAGTTAGCTTCAAATCCAAGTGAAACACATGAGTTAGTTCCAAATCAATGCGAAGTAGAAGGCTTAGCTTCAAATCCATGCGACACAAATGATTTAGCTTCAAATACTTGCGATAGAAGTGATATAGCTTCAACGCAGGCGAAACAAACGAGTTAGATTCAAAGCCATGCGACACAAATGATTTAGCTTCAAATACTTGCGATATAATTGATAAGAAATCAAATGCAGGCGAAACAAACGAGTTAGCTTCCAATCCAAGCGAAACACATGATTTAGTGTCAAATCAATGCGAAGTTGAAGCCTTAGCTTCAACTCCATGCGAAACAAATGATTTAGCTTCACAGACTTGCGATATAAATGATATAACTTCAAATAAGGGCGAAACAAACGAGTTAGCATCAAATCTGTGCGAAACACATGATTTAGCTTCAAATTCATGCGAAACACATGGTTTAGCTTCATATTCTTGCGAAACAAATGGTTTAGATTCAGATAATTGTGATAAACATGATTTAGCTTGAAATGCTGGCGAATCAAACGAGTTAGCTTTAAAACCAAGCGAAACACATGATTTAGCTTCAAATCAATGCGAAGTAGAAGGCTTAGCTTCATATCCATGCGAATCAAATGACTTAGCTTCAAATACTTGCGATATATGTGATATAGCTTCAAATGCAGGCGAAACAAACGAGTTAGCTTCAAATCCAAGCGAAACACATGGTTTAGCTTCAAATCCATGCCAACCACATGATTTAGTTTCAAATCAATGTGAAGTAGAAGTCTTAGCTTCAAATCCATGCGAAACACATGATTTAGTTTCAAATCAATGCGAAGCAGAAGGCTTAGCTTCAAATCAATGCGATGCAAATGTTTTAGCTTCAAATACTTGCGATAGAAGTGATTTAGCTTCAATGCAGGTGAAACAAACGAGTTAGCTTCAAAGCCATGCGACACAAATGATTTAGCTTCAAATACGTGCGATAGAAGTGATATAGCTTCAATGCAGGCGAAACAAACGAGTTAGCTTCAAAGCCATGCGACACAAATGATTTAGCTTCAAATACTTGCGATATAATTGATACAGCATCAAATGCAGGCGAAACAAACGAGTTAGCTTCAAATCTGTGCGAAACACATGATTTAGCTTCAAATCAATGCGAAGTAGAAGGCTTAGCTTCAAATCCATGCGATGCAAATGTTTTAGCTTCAAATACTTGCGATAGAAGTGATTTAGCTTCAATGCAGGTGAAACAAACGAGTTAGCTTCAAAGCCATGCGACACAAATGATTTAGCTTCAAATACTTGCGATAGAAGTGATATAGCTTCAATGCAGGCGAAACAAACGAGTTAGCTTCAAAGCCATGCGACACAAATGATTTAGCTTCAAATACTTGCGATAGAAGTGATTTAGCTTCAATGCAGGTGAAACAAACGAGTTAGCTTCAAAGCCATGCGACACAAATGATTTAGCTTTAAATACTTGCGATATAAATGATATAGCATCAAATGCAGGCGAAACAAACGAGTTAGCTTCAAATCTGTGCGAAACACATGATTTAGCTTCAAATCAATGCGAAGTAGAAGGCTTAGCTTCATATCCATGCGAATCAAATGACTTAGCTTCAAACACTTGCGATATATGTGATATAGCTTCAAATGCAGGCGAAACAAACGAGTTAGCTTCAAATCCAAGCGAAACACATGGTTTAGCTTCAAATCCATGCCAACCACATGATTTAGTTTCAAATCAATGTGAAGTAGAAGTCTTAGCTTCAAATCCATGCGAAACACATGATTTAGTTTCAAATCAATGCGAAGCAGAAGGCTTAGCTTCAAATCAATGCGATGCAAATGTTTTAGCTTCAAATACTGGCGATAGAAGTGATTTAGCTTCAATGCAGGTGAAACAAACGAGTTAGCTTCAAAGCCATGCGACACAAATGATTTAGCTTCAAATACGTGCGATAGAAGTGATATAGCTTCAATGCAGGCGAAACAAACGAGTTAGCTTCAAAGCCATGCGACACAAATGATTTAGCTTCAAATACTTGCGATATAATTGATACAGCATCAAATGCAGGCGAAACAAACGAGTTAGCTTCAAATCTGTGCGAAACACATGATTTAGCTTCAAATCAATGCGAAGTAGAAGGCTTAACTTCAAATCCATGCGATGCAAATGTTTTAGCTTCAAATACTTGCGATAGAAGTGATTTAGCTTCAATGCAGGTGAAACAAACGAGTTAGCTTCAAAGCCATGCGACACAAATGATTTAGCTTCAAATACTTGCGATAGAAGTGATATAGCTTCAATGCAGGCGAAACAAACGAGTTAGCTTCAAAGCCATGCGACACAAATGATTTAGCTTCAAATACTTGCGATAGAAGTGATTTAGCTTCAATGCAGGTGAAACAAACGAGTTAGCTTCAAAGCCATGCGACACAAATGATTTAGCTTTAAATACTTGCGATATAAATGATATAGCATCAAATGCAGGCGAAACAAACGAGTTAGCTTCAAATCTGTGCGAAACACATGATTTAGCTTCAAATCAATGCGAAGTAGAAGGCTTAGCTTCAAATCCATGCGATGCAAATGTTTTAGCTTCAAATACTTGCGATAGAAGTGATTTAGCTTCAATGCAGGTGAAACAAACGAGTTAGCTTCAAAGCCATGCGACACAAATGATTTAGCTTCAAATACTTGCGATAGAAGTGATATAGCTTCAATGCAGGCGAAACAAACGAGTTAGCTTCAAAGCCATGCGACACAAATGATTTAGCTTCAAATACTTGCGATATAATTGATACAGCATCAAATGCAGGCGAAACAAACGAGTTAGCTTCAAATCCAAGCGAAACACATGATTTAGTGTCAAATCAATGCGAAGTAGAAGCCTTAGCTTCAACTCCATGCGAAACAAATGATTTAGCTTCACAGACTTGCGATATAAATGATATAGCTTCAAATAAGGGCGAAACAAACGAGTTAGTTTGAAATCCAAGCGAAACATATGGTTTAGCTTCATATTCTTGCGAAACAAATGATTTAGCTTCATATACTTGCGATATAAATGATATAGCTTCAAATGCATGCGAAACAAACGAGTTAGCTTCAAATCCAAGCGAAACACATGATTTACCTTCAAATTAATGCGAAGTAGAAGGCTTATCCTCAAAGCCATGCGACCCAAATGATTCAGATTCAAATACTTGCGATATAATTGATATAGCTTCAAATGCAGGCGAAACAACGAGTTAGTTTCAAATCCAAGCGAAACACATGGTTTAGTTTCAAATCCAAGCGAAACACATGGTTTAGCTTCATATTCTTGCGAAATACATGGTTTAGCTTCATATTCTTGCGAAACAAGTGGTTTAGATTCAGATACTTGTGATAAACATGATTTAGCTTCAAATGCAGGCGAAACAAACGAGTTAGTTTCAAATCCATGCGAAACCCCTTAATTTAGCTTCAAATCCATGCGAAACACATGAATTAGTTTCAAATCAATGCGAAACACATGGTTTAGCTTCATATTCTTGCGAAACAAATGGTTTAGATTCATATTCTTGCGAAACAAATGGTTTAGATTCAGATACTTGTGATAAACATGATTTAGCTTCAAATGCAGGCGAAACAAACGAGTTACTTTCAAATCCAAGCGAAACACATGATTTAGTTTCAAATCAATGCGAAGCAGAAGGCTTAGCTTCAAATCTGTGCGAAACACATGATTTAGCTTCAAATCCATGCGAACCACACGATTTAGTTTCAAATTAATGTGAAGTAGAAGGCTTAGCTTCAAATCCATGCGAAACAAATGATTTAGTTTCACATACTTGCGATATAAATGATATAGCTTCAAATGCATGCGAAACAAACGAGTTAGCTTCAAATTCAAGCGAAACACATGATTTACCTTCAAATTAATGCGAAGTAGAAGGCTTATCCTCAAAGCCATGCGACACAAATGATTCAGATTCAAATACTTGCGATATAAATGATATAGCTTCAAATGCAGGCGAAACAAACAAGTTAGCTTCAAATCCAAGCGAAACACATGGTTTAGTTTCAAATCAATGAGAAGCAGAAGGCTTAGCTTCAAATCCATGCGAAACACATGATTTACCTTCAAATTAATCCAAAGAGGATGGCTTATCTTCAAAGCCATGCGACACAAATGATTTAGTTTCAAATTCATGCGAAACACATGGTTTAGCTTCAAATCAAAGCGAAACAAATGATTTGGCTTCAAATCAATGCGATGTAGAAGGCTTATCCTCAAAGCCATGCGACACAAATGATTCAGATTCAAATACTTGCGATATAATTGATATAGCTTAAAATGCAGGCGAAACAACGAGTTAGTTTCAAATCCAAGCGAAACACATGATTTACCTTCAAATTAATGCAAAGTGGAAGGCTTATCTTCAAAGCCATGCAACACAAATGATTTAGCTTCAAATACTTGCAATATAATTGATATAGCATCAAATGCAGGAAAAACAAACGAGTTAGCTTCAAATCCAAGCGAAACACATGATTTACCTTCAAATTAATGCAAAGTGGAAGGCTTATCTTCAAAGCCATGCAACACAAATGATTTAGCTTCAAATACTTGCAATATAATTGATATAGCATCAAATGCAGGCGAAACAACCGAGTTAGCTTCAAATCTGTGCGAAACACATGATTTAGCGTCAAATCAATGCGAAGTAGAAGGCTTAGCTTCAAAGCCATGCGACACAAATGATTTAGCTTTAAATACTTGCGATATAAATGATATAGCATCAAATGCAGGCGAAACAAACGAGTTAGCTTCAAATCCAAGCGAAACACATGATTTTCCTTCAAATTAATTTAAAGTAGAAGGCTTATAT
Source organism: Megalopta genalis (assembly GCF_051020955.1). Lineage (NCBI taxonomy): Eukaryota > Metazoa > Arthropoda > Insecta > Hymenoptera > Halictidae > Megalopta > Megalopta genalis. The sequence continues at coordinate 66,615 of NW_027476419.1, read as the reverse complement.
TCAAAACCATGCGACACAAATGATTTAGCTTCAAATACTTGCGATATAATTGATATAGCTTCAAATGCAGGCGAAACAAACGAGTCAGCTTCAAGTCTATGCGAAACTCATGATTTAGCTTCAAATCCAAGCGAAACACATGGTTTAGTGTCAAATCAATGCGAAGTAGAAGCCTTAGCTTCAACTCCATGCGAAACAAATGATTTAGCTTCACAGACTTGCGATATAAATGATATAGCTTCAAATAAGGGCGGAACAAACGAGTTAGCTTCAAATCTGTGCGAAATACATGATTTAGCTTCAAATCCAAGCGAAACACATGATTTAGTGTCAAATCAATGCGAAGTAGAAGCCTTAGCTTCAACTCCATGCGAAACAAATGATTTAGCTTCACAGACTTGCGATATAAATGATATAGCTTCAAATAAGGGCGGAACAAACGAGTTAGCTTCAAATCTGTGCGAAATACATGATTTAGCTTCAAATCCATGCGAATCACATGATTTAGTTTCAAATCAATGCGAAGTAGTAGACATAGCTTTATATCCATGCGAAACATATGATTTAGCTTCACATACTAGCGATATAAATGATATAGCCTCAAATGCAGGCGAAACAAACGACTTAGCTTCAAATCCAAGCGAAACACATGGTTTATTTTCAAATCAATGCGAAGTAGAAGGCTTATCCTCAAAGCCATGCGAAACAAATCGTTTAGCTTCAATTACTTGCGATATAATTGATAAAGCTTCAAATGCAGGCGAAACAAACGAGTTAGCTTCAAATCCAAGCGAAACAGATGATTTAGTTTCAAATCAATGCGAAGTAGAAGGCTTAGCTTCAAATCCATGAGACACAAATGATTTAGCTTCAAATACTTGCGATATAAATGATATAGCTTCAAATAAGGGCGAAACAAACGAGTTAGCATCAAATCTGTGCGAAACACATGATTTAGCTTCAAATTCATGCGAAACACATGGTTTAGCTTCATATTCTTGCGAAACAAATGGTTTAGATTCAGATAATTGTGATAAACATGATTTAGCTTGAAATGCTGGCGAATCAAACGAGTTACCTTCAAATCCAAGCGAAACACATGATTTACCTTCAAATTAATGCAAAGTAGATGGCTTGTCTTCATAGCCATGCGACACAAATGATTTAGCTTCAAATACTTGTGATATAATTAATATAGCTCCAAATGCAGGCGAAACAAACGAGTTAGCTTCAAATCTGTGCGAAACACATGACTTAGCTTCAAATTCATGCGAAACACACGGTTTAGCTTCATATTCTTGCGAAACAAATGGTTTAGATTCAGGTACTTGTGATAAACATGATTTAGCTTCAAATGCAGGCGAAACATCGAGTTAGTTTCACATCCATGCGAAACACATGATTTAGCTTCAAATCCATGCGAAACACATGATTTAGTTTCATATCAATGCGAAGTAGTAGACATAGCTTCATATCCATGCGAAACAAATGATTTAGCTTCACATACTAGCGATATAAATGATATAGCTTCAAATGCAGGCGAAACAAACGAGTTACCTTCAAATCCAAGCGAAACACATGATTTACCTTCAAATTAATGCAAAGAGGAAGGCTTATCTTCAAAGCCATGCGACACAAATGATTTAGCTTCAAATACTTGCGATATAATTGATATAGCTTCAAATGCAGGCGAAACAAACGAGTTAGCTTCAAATCTGTGCGAAACACATGATTTAGCTTAAAATTCATGCGAAACACATGGTTTAGCTTCATATTCTTGCGAAACAAATTGTTTAGATTCAGATACTTGTGATAAACATAATTTAGCTTCAAATGCAGGCGAAACAGAGTTAGCTTCACATCCATGCGAAACACATGATTTAGCTTCAAATCTGTGCGAAACACATGGTTTAGCTTCAAATCCATGCGAACCACATGATTTAGTTTCAAATCAATGTGAAGTAGAAGTCTTAGCTTCAAATCCATGCGAAACACATGATTTAGTTTCAAATCAATGCGAAGCAGAAGGCTTAGCTTCAAATCCATGCGAAACCAATGATTTAGTTTCACATACTTGCGATATAAATGATATAGCTTCACATACAGGCGAAACAAACGAGTTAGCTTCAAATCCAAGCGAAATACATGATTTACCCTCAAATTAATGCGAAGTAGAAGGCTTATCCTCAAAGCCATGCGACACAAATGATTTAGCTTCAAATACTTGCGATATAATTGATATAGCTTCAAATGCATGCGAAACAAACGAGTTAGCTTCAAATCCAAGTGAAACACATGAGTTAGTTCCAAATCAATGCGAAGTAGAAGGCTTAGCTTCAAATCCATGCGACACAAATGATTTAGCTTCAAATACTTGCGATAGAAGTGATATAGCTTCAACGCAGGCGAAACAAACGAGTTAGATTCAAAGCCATGCGACACAAATGATTTAGCTTCAAATACTTGCGATATAATTGATAAGGCATCAAATGCAGGCGAAACAAACGAGTTAGCTTCAAATCCAAGCGAAACACATGATTTAGTGTCAAATCAATGCGAAGTAGAAGCCTTAGCTTCAACTCCATGCGAAACAAATGATTTAGCTTCACAGACTTGCGATATAAATGATATAACTTCAAATAAGGGCGAAACAAACGAGTTAGCATCAAATCTGTGCGAAACACATGATTTAGCTTCAAATTCATGCGAAACACATGGTTTAGCTTCATATTCTTGCGAAACAAATGGTTTAGATTCAGATAATTGTGATAAACATGATTTAGCTTGAAATGCTGGCGAATCAAACGAGTTAGCTTTAAAGCCAAGCGAAACACATGATTTAGCTTCAAATCAATGCGAAGTAGAAGGCTTAGCTTCATATCCATGCGAATCAAATGACTTAGCTTCAAATACTTGCGATATATGTGATATAGCTTCAAATGCAGGCGAAACAAACGAGTTAGCTTCAAATCCAAGCGAAACACATGGTTTAGCTTCAAATCCATGCCAACCACATGATTTAGTTTCAAATCAATGTGAAGTAGAAGTCTTAGCTTCAAATCCATGCGAAACACATGATTTAGTTTCAAATCAATGCGAAGCAGAAGGCTTAGCTTCAAATCAATGCGATGCAAATGTTTTAGCTTCAAATACTTGCGATAGAAGTGATTTAGCTTCAATGCAGGTGAAACAAACGAGTTAGCTTCAAAGCCATGCGACACAAATGATTTAGCTTCAAATACTTGCGATAGAAGTGATATAGCTTCAATGCAGGCGAAACAAACGAGTTAGCTTCAAAGCCATGCGACACAAATGATTTAGCTTCAAATACTTGCGATATAATTGATACAGCATCAAATGCAGGCGAAACAAACGAGTTAGCTTCAAATCTGTGCGAAACACATGATTTAGCTTCAAATCAATGCGAAGTAGAAGGCTTAGCTTCAAATCCATGCGATGCAAATGTTTTAGCTTCAAATACTTGCGATAGAAGTGATTTAGCTTCAATGCAGGCGAAACAAACGAGTTAGCTTCAAAGCCATGCGACACAAATGATTTAGCTTCAAATACTTGCGATAGAAGTGATTTAGCTTCAATGCAGGTGAAACAAACGAGTTAGCTTCAAAGCCATGCGACACAAATGATTTAGCTTTAAATACTTGCGATATAAATGATATAGCATCAAATGCAGGCGAAACAAACGAGTTAGCTTCAAATCTGTGCGAAACACATGATTTAGCTTCAAATCAATGCGAAGTAGAAGGCTTAGCTTCAAATCCATGCGATGCAAATGTTTTAGCTTCAAATACTTGCGATAGAAGTGATTTAGCTTCAATGCAGGTGAAACAAACGAGTTAGCTTCAAAGCCATGCTACACAAATGATTTAGCTTCAAATACTTGCGATAGAAGTGATATAGCTTCAATGCAGGCGAAACAAACGAGTTAGCTTCAAAGCCATGCGACACAAATGATTTAGCTTCAAATACTTGCGATATAATTGATACAGCATCAAATGCAGGCGAAACAAACGAGTTAGCTTCAAATCCAAGCGAAACACATGATTTAGTGTCAAATCAATGCGAAGTAGAAGCCTTAGCTTCAACTCCATGCGAAACAAATGATTTAGCTTCACAGACTTGCGATATAAATGATATAGCTTCAAATAAGGGCGAAACAAACGAGTTAGTTTGAAATCCAAGCGAAACATATGGTTTAGCTTCATATTCTTGCGAAACAAATGGTTTAGCTTCATATACTTGCGATATAAATGATATAGCTTCAAATGCATGCGAAACAAACGAGTTAGCTTCAAATCCAAGCGAAACACATGATTTACCTTCAAATTAATGCAAAGAGGAAGGCTTATCTTCAAAGCCATGCGACACAAATGATTTAGCTTCAAATACTTGCGATATAATTGATATAGCTTCAAATGCAGGCGAAACAAACGAGTTAGCTTCAAATCTGTGCGAAACACATGATTTAGCTTAAAATTCATGCGAAACACATGGTTTAGCTTCATATTCTTGCGAAACAAATTGTTTAGATTCAGATACTTGTGATAAACATAATTTAGCTTCAAATGCAGGCGAAACAGAGTTAGCTTCACATCCATGCGAAACACATGATTTAGCTTCAAATCTGTGCGAAACACATGGTTTAGCTTCAAATCCATGCGAACCACATGATTTAGTTTCAAATCAATGTGAAGTAGAAGTCTTAGCTTCAAATCCATGCGAAACACATGATTTAGTTTCAAATCAATGCGAAGCAGAAGGCTTAGCTTCAAATCCATGCGAAACCAATGATTTAGTTTCACATACTTGCGATATAAATGATATAGCTTCACATACAGGCGAAACAAACGAGTTAGCTTCAAATCCAAGCGAAATACATGATTTACCCTCAAATTAATGCGAAGTAGAAGGCTTATCCTCAAAGCCATGCGACACAAATGATTTAGCTTCAAATACTTGCGATATAATTGATATAGCTTCAAATGCATGCGAAACAAACGAGTTAGCTTCAAATCCAAGTGAAACACATGAGTTAGTTCCAAATCAATGCGAAGTAGAAGGCTTAGCTTCAAATCCATGCGACACAAATGATTTAGCTTCAAATACTTGCGATAGAAGTGATATAGCTTCAACGCAGGCGAAACAAACGAGTTAGATTCAAAGCCATGCGACACAAATGATTTAGCTTCAAATACTTGCGATATAATTGATAAGGCATCAAATGCAGGCGAAACAAACGAGTTAGCTTCAAATCCAAGCGAAACACATGATTTAGTGTCAAATCAATGCGAAGTAGAAGCCTTAGCTTCAACTCCATGCGAAACAAATGATTTAGCTTCACAGACTTGCGATATAAATGATATAACTTCAAATAAGGGCGAAACAAACGAGTTAGCATCAAATCTGTGCGAAACACATGATTTAGCTTCAAATTCATGCGAAACACATGGTTTAGCTTCATATTCTTGCGAAACAAATGGTTTAGATTCAGATAATTGTGATAAACATGATTTAGCTTGAAATGCTGGCGAATCAAACGAGTTAGCTTTAAAGCCAAGCGAAACACATGATTTAGCTTCAAATCAATGCGAAGTAGAAGGCTTAGCTTCATATCCATGCGAATCAAATGACTTAGCTTCAAATACTTGCGATATATGTGATATAGCTTCTAATGCAGGCGAAACAAACGAGTTAGCTTCAAATCCAAGCGAAACACATGGTTTAGCTTCAAATCCATGCCAACCACATGATTTAGTTTCAAATCAATGTGAAGTAGAAGTCTTAGCTTCAAATCCATGCGAAACACATGATTTAGTTTCAAATCAATGCGAAGCAGAAGGCTTAGCTTCAAATCAATGCGATGCAAATGTTTTAGCTTCAAATACTTGCGATAGAAGTGATTTAGCTTCAATGCAGGTGAAACAAACGAGTTAGCTTCAAAGCCATGCGACACAAATGATTTAGCTTCAAATACTTGCGATAGAAGTGATATAGCTTCAATGCAGGCGAAACAAACGAGTTAGCTTCAAAGCCATGCGACACAAATGATTTAGCTTCAAATACTTGCGATATAATTGATACAGCATCAAATGCAGGCGAAACAAACGAGTTAGCTTCAAATCTGTGCGAAACACATGATTTAGCTTCAAATCAATGCGAAGTAGAAGGCTTAGCTTCAAATCCATGCGATGCAAATGTTTTAGCTTCAAATACTTGCGATAGAAGTGATTTAGCTTCAATGCAGGTGAAACAAACGAGTTAGCTTCAAAGCCATGCTACACAAATGATTTAGCTTCAAATACTTGCGATAGAAGTGATATAGCTTCAATGCAGGCGAAACAAACGAGTTAGCTTCAAAGCCATGCGACACAAATGATTTAGCTTCAAATACTTGCGATATAATTGATACAGCATCAAATGCAGGCGAAACAAACGAGTTAGCTTCAAATCCAAGCGAAACACATGATTTAGTGTCAAATCAATGCGAAGTAGAAGCCTTAGCTTCAACTCCATGCGAAACAAATGATTTAGCTTCACAGACTTGCGATATAAATGATATAGCTTCAAATAAGGGCGAAACAAACGAGTTAGTTTGAAATCCAAGCGAAACATATGGTTTAGCTTCATATTCTTGCGAAACAAATGGTTTAGCTTCATATACTTGCGATATAAATGATATAGCTTCAAATGCATGCGAAACAAACGAGTTAGCTTCAAATCCAAGCGAAACACATGATTTACCTTCAAATTAATGCGAAGTAGAAGGCTTATCCTCAAAGCCATGCGACCCAAATGATTCAGATTCAAATACTTGCGATATAATTGATATAGCTTCAAATGCAGGCGAAACAACGAGTTAGTTTCAAATCCAAGCGAAACACATGGTTTAGTTTCAAATCCAAGCGAAACACATGGTTCAGCTTCATATTCTTGCGAAATACATGGTTTAGCTTCATATTCTTGCGAAACAAATGGTTTAGATTCAGATACTTGTGATAAACATGATTTAGCTTCAAATGCAGGCGAAACAAATGAGTTAGTTTCAAATCCATGCGAAACCCCTTGATTTAGCTTCAAATCCATGCGAAACACATGAATTAGTTTCAAATCAATGCGAAACACATGGTTTAGCTTCATATTCTTGCGAAACAAATGGTTTAGATTCAGATACTTGTGATAAACATGATTTAGCTTCAAATGCAGGCGAAACAAACGAGTTACTTTCAAATCCAAGCGAAACACATGATTTAGTTTCAAATCAATGCGAAGCAGAAGGCTTAGCTTCAAATCTGTGCGAAACACATGATTTAGCTTCAAATCCATGCGAACCACACGATTTAGTTTCAAATTAATGTGAAGTAGAAGGCTTAGCTTCAAATCCATGCGAAACAAATGATTTAGTTTCACATACTTGCGATATAAATGATATAGCTTCAAATGCATGCGAAACAAACGAGTTAGCTTCAAATTCAAGCGAAACACATGATTTACCTTCAAATTAATGCGAAGTAGAAGGCTTATCCTCAAAGCCATGCGACACAAATGATTCAGATTCAAATACTTGCGATATAAATGATATAGCTTCAAATGCAGGCGAAACAAACAAGTTAGCTTCAAATCCAAGCGAAACACATGGTTTAGTTTCAAATCAATGAGAAGCAGAAGGCTTAGCTTCAAATCCATGCGAAACACATGATTTACCTTCAAATTAATCCAAAGAGGATGGCTTATCTTCAAAGCCATGCGACACAAATGATTTAGTTTCAAATTCATGCGAAACACATGGTTTAGCTTCAAATCAAAGCGAAACAAATGATTTGGCTTCAAATCAATGCGATGTAGAAGGCTTATCCTCAAAGCCATGCGACACAAATGATTCAGATTCAAATACTTGCGATATAATTGATATAGCTTAAAATGCAGGCGAAACAACGAGTTAGTTTCAAATCCAAGCGAAACACATGATTTACCTTCAAATTAATGCAAAGTGGAAGGCTTATCTTCAAAGCCATGCAACACAAATGATTTAGCTTCAAATACTTGCAATATAATTGATATAGCATCAAATGCAGGAAAAACAAACGAGTTAGCTTCAAATCCAAGCGAAACACATGATTTACCTTCAAATTAATGCAAAGTGGAAGGCTTATCTTCAAAGCCATGCAACACAAATGATTTAGTTTCAAATACTTGCAATATAATTGATATAGCATCAAATGCAGGCGAAACAACCGAGTTAGCTTCAAATCTGTGCGAAACACATGATTTAGCGTCAAATCAATGCGAAGTAGAAGGCTTAGCTTCAAAGCCATGCGACACAAATGATTTAGCTTTAAATACTTGCGATATAAATGATATAGCATCAAATGCAGGCGAAACAAACGAGTTAGCTTCAAATCCAAGCGAAACACATGATTTTCCTTCAAATTAATTTAAAGTAGAAGGCTTATATTCAAAACCATGCGACACAAATGATTTAGCTTCAAATACTTGCGATATAATTGATATAGCTTCAAATGCAGGCGAAACAAACGAGTCAGCTTCAAGTCTATGCGAAACTCATGATTTAGCTTCAAATCCAAGCGAAACACATGGTTTAGTGTCAAATCAATGCGAAGTAGAAGCCTTAGCTTCAACTCCATGCGAAACAAATGATTTAGCTTCACAGACTTGCGATATAAATGATATAGCTTCAAATAAGGGCGGAACAAACGAGTTAGCTTCAAATCTGTGCGAAATACATGATTTAGCTTCAAATCCAAGCGAAACACATGATTTAGTGTCAAATCAATGCGAAGTAGAAGCCTTAGCTTCAACTCCATGCGAAACAAATGATTTAGCTTCACAGACTTGCGATATAAATGATATAGCTTCAAATAAGGGCGAAACAAACGAGTTAGCATCAAATCTGTGCGAAACACATGATTTAGCTTCAAATTCATGCGAAACACATGGTTTAGCTTCATATTCTTGCGAAACAAATGGTTTAGATTCAGATAATTGTGATAAACATGATTTAGCTTGAAATGCTGGCGAATCAAACGAGTTACCTTCAAATCCAAGCGAAACACATGATTTACCTTCAAATTAATGCAAAGTAGATGGCTTGTCTTCATAGCCATGCGACACAAATGATTTAGCTTCAAATACTTGTGATATAATTAATATAGCTCCAAATGCAGGCGAAACAAACTAGTTAGCTTCAAATCTGTGCGAAACACATGACTTAGCTTCAAATTCATGCGAAACACACGGTTTAGCTTCATATTCTTGCGAAACAAATGGTTTAGATTCAGGTACTTGTGATAAACATGATTTAGCTTCAAATGCAGGCGAAACATCGAGTTAGTTTCACATCCATGCGAAACACATGATTTAGCTTCAAATCCATGCGAAACACATGATTTAGTTTCATATCAATGCGAAGTAGTAGACATAGCTTCATATCCATGCGAAACAAATGATTTAGCTTCACATACTAGCGATATAAATGATATAGCTTCAAATGCAGGCGAAACAAACGAGTTACCTTCAAATCCAAGCGAAACACATGATTTACCTTCAAATTAATGCAAAGAGGAAGGCTTATCTTCAAAGCCATGCGACACAAATGATTTAGCTTCAAATACTTGCGATATAATTGATATAGCTTCAAATGCAGGCGAAACAAACGAGTTAGCTTCAAATCTGTGCGAAACACATGATTTAGCTTAAAATTCATGCGAAACACATGGTTTAGCTTCATATTCTTGCGAAACAAATTGTTTAGATTCAGATACTTGTGATAAACATAATTTAGCTTCAAATGCAGGCGAAACAGAGTTAGCTTCACATCCATGCGAAACATATGATTTAGCTTCAAATCCATGCGAAACACATGATGTAGTTTCAAATCAATGCGAAGTAGTAGACATAGCTTCATATCCATGCGAAACAAATGATTTAGCTTCACATACTTGCGATATAATTGATATAGCTTCAAAAGCAGGCGAAACAAACGAGTAAACTTCAAATCTGTGCGAAACACATGATTTAGCTTCAAATTCATGCGAAACACATGGTTTAGCTTCAAATACTTGCGATATAAATGATATAGCTCCAAATGCAGGCGAAACAAACGAGTTAGTTTCAAATCGAAAGCGAAACACATGGTTTAGCTTCATATTCTTGCGAAACAAATGGTTTAGCTTCATATACTTGCGATATAAATGATATAGCTTCAAATGCATGCGAAACAAACGAGTTAGCTTCAAATTCAAGCGAAACACATGATTTACCTTCAAATTAATGCGAAGTAGAAGGCTTATCCTCAAAGCCATGCGACACAAATGATTCAGATTCAAATACTTGCGATATAAATGATATAGCTTCAAATGCAGGCGAAACAAACAAGTTAGCTTCAAATCCAAGCGAAACACATGGTTTAGTTTCAAATCAATGAGAAGCAGAAGGCTTAGCTTCAAATCCATGCGAAACACATGATTTACCTTCAAATTAATGCAAAGAGGATGGCTTATCTTCAAAGCCATGCGACACAAATGATTTAGTTTCAAATTCATGCGAAACACATGGTTTAGCTTCAAATCAAAGCGAAACAAATGATTTGGCTTCAAATCAATGCGATGTAGAAGGCTTATCCTCAAAGCCATGCGACACAAATGATTCAGATTCAAATACTTGCAATATAATTGATATAGCATCAAATGCAGGAAAAACAAACGAGTTAGCTTCAAATCCAAGCGAAACAGATGATTTAGTTTCAAATCAATGCGAAGTAGAAGGCTTATCTTCAAAGCCATGCGACACACATGATTTAGCTTCAAATACTTGCGATATAATTTATATAGCTTCAGATGCAGGCAAAACAAACAAGTTAGCTTCAAATCTGTGCGAAACACATGATTTAGCTTCAAATTCATGCGAAACACATGGTTTAGCTTCATATTCTTGCGAAACAAATGGTTTAGATTCAGATAATTGTGATAAACATGATTTAGCTTGAAATGCTGGCGAATCAAACGAGTTACCTTCAAATCCAAGCGAAACACATGACTTACCTTCAAATTAATGCGAAGTAGAAGGCTTATCCTCAAAGCCATGCGACACAAATGATTCTGCTTCAAATACTTGCTATATGATTGATTTAGCTTCAAATGCATGCGAAACAAACGAGTTAGCTTCAAATCTGTGCGAAACACATGACTTAGCTTCAAATTCATGCGAAACAGATGGTTTAGCTTCATATTCTTGCGAAACAAATAGTTTAGATTCAGGTACTTGTGATAAACATGATTTAGCTTCAAATGCAGGCGAAACATCGAGTTAGTTTCACATCCATGCGAAACACATGATTTAGCTCCAAATCCATGCGAAACACATGATTTAGTTTCAAATCAATGCGAAGTAGTAGACATAGCTTCAAATCCAAGCGAAACACATGACTTACCTTCAAATTAATGCGAAGTAGAAGGCTTATCCTCAAAGCCATGCGACACAAATGATTCTGCTTCAAATACTTGCAATATAATTGATATAGCTTCAAATGCAGGCGAAACAAACGAGTTAGCTTCAAATCCATGCGAAACACATGATTTAGTTACAAATCAATACGAAGTAGTAGGCATAGCTTCATATCCATGCGAAACAAATGATTTAGCTTCACATACTTGCGATATAAATGATATAGCTTCAAATGCAGGCGAAACAAACGAGTTAGCTTCAAATCCAAGCGAAACACATGATTTACCTTCAAATTAATGCGAAGTAGAAGGCTTATCCTCAAAGCCATGCGACACAAATGATTCAGATTCAAATACTTGCGATATAATTGATATAGCTTCAAATGCAGGCGAAACAAACGAGTTAGTTTCAAATTGATGCGAAACAGATGGTTTAGCTTCATATTCTTGCGAAACAAATAGTTTAGATTCAGGTACTTGTGATAAACATGATTTAGCTTCAAATGCAGGCGAAACATCGAGTTAGTTTCACATCCATGCGAAACACATGATTTAGCTCCAAATCCATGCGAAACACATGATTTAGTTTCAAATCAATGCGAAGTAGTAGACATAGCTTCAAATCCAAGCGAAACACATGACTTACCTTCAAATTAATGCGAAGTAGAAGGCTTATCCTCAAAGCCATGCGACACAAATGATTCTGCTTCAAATACTTGCTATATGATTGATTTAGCTTCAAATGCATGCGAAACAAACAACTTAGCTACTAATCCATTCGAAACACATGATTTAGTTCCGAATCAATGCGAAGTAGAAGGCTTAGCTACAAATCCAAGCGAAACACATGATTTACCTTCAAATTAATGCAAAGTGGAAGGCTTATCTTCAAAGCCATGCAACACAAATGATTTTGCTTCAAATACTTGCAATATAATTGATATAGCTTCAAATGGAGGCGAAACAAACGAGTTAGCTTCAAATCTGTGCGAAACAAACAACTTAGCTACAAATCCATGCGAAACACATGATTTAGTTCCAAATCAATGCGAAGTAGAAGGCTTAGCTTCAAATCCAAGCGAAACACATGATTTACCTTCAAATTAATGCAAAGTGGAAGGCTTATCTTCAAAGCCATGCAACACAAATGATTTTGCTTCAAATACTTGAGATATAATTGATACAGCATCAAATGCAGGCGAAACAAACGAGTTAGCTTCAAATCCAAGCGAAACACATGATTTAGTGTCAAATCAATGCGAAGTAGAAGCCTTAGCTCCAACTCCATGCGAAACAAATGATTTAGCTTCACATACTAGCGATATAAATGATATAGCTTCAAATGCAGGCGAAACAAACGAGTTACCTTCAAATCCAAGCGAAACACATGATTTACCTTCAAATTAATGCAAAGAGGAAGGCTTATCTTCAAAGCCATGCGACACAAATGATTTAGCTTCAAATACTTGCGATATAATTGATATAGCTTCAAATGCAGGCGAAACAAACGAGTTAGCTTCAAATCTGTGCGAAACACATGATTTAGCTTAAAATTCATGCGAAACACATGGTTTAGCTTCATATTCTTGCGAAACAAATTGTTTAGATTCAGATACTTGTGATAAACATAATTTAGCTTCAAATGCAGGCGAAACAGAGTTAGCTTCACATCCATGCGAAACACATGATTTAGCTTCAAATCTGTGCGAAACACATGGTTTAGCTTCAAATCCATGCGAACCACATGATTTAGTTTCAAATCAATGTGAAGTAGAAGTCTTAGCTTCAAATCCATGCGAAACACATGATTTAGTTTCAAATCAATGCGAAGCAGAAGGCTTAGCTTCAAATCCATGCGAAACCAATGATTTAGTTTCACATACTTGCGATATAAATGATATAGCTTCACATACAGGCGAAACAAACGAGTTAGCTTCAAATCCAAGCGAAATACATGATTTACCCTCAAATTAATGCGAAGTAGAAGGCTTATCCTCAAAGCCATGCGACACAAATGATTTAGCTTCAAATACTTGCGATATAATTGATATAGCTTCAAATGCATGCGAAACAAACGAGTTAGCTTCAAATCCAAGTGAAACACATGAGTTAGTTCCAAATCAATGCGAAGTAGAAGGCTTAGCTTCAAATCCATGCGACACAAATGATTTAGCTTCAAATACTTGCGATAGAAGTGATATAGCTTCAACGCAGGCGAAACAAACGAGTTAGATTCAAAGCCATGCGACACAAATGATTTAGCTTCAAATACTTGCGATATAATTGATAAGGCATCAAATGCAGGCGAAACAAACGAGTTAGCTTCAAATCCAAGCGAAACACATGATTTAGTGTCAAATCAATGCGAAGTAGAAGCCTTAGCTTCAACTCCATGCGAAACAAATGATTTAGCTTCACAGACTTGCGATATAAATGATATAACTTCAAATAAGGGCGAAACAAACGAGTTAGCATCAAATCTGTGCGAAACACATGATTTAGCTTCAAATTCATGCGAAACACATGGTTTAGCTTCATATTCTTGCGAAACAAATGGTTTAGATTCAGATAATTGTGATAAACATGATTTAGCTTGAAATGCTGGCGAATCAAACGAGTTAGCTTTAAAGCCAAGCGAAACACATGATTTAGCTTCAAATCAATGCGAAGTAGAAGGCTTAGCTTCATATCCATGCGAATCAAATGACTTAGCTTCAAATACTTGCGATATATGTGATATAGCTTCAAATGCAGGCGAAACAAACGAGTTAGCTTCAAATCCAAGCGAAACACATGGTTTAGCTTCAAATCCATGCCAACCACATGATTTAGTTTCAAATCAATGTGAAGTAGAAGTCTTAGCTTCAAATCCATGCGAAACACATGATTTAGCTTCAAATCAATGCGAAGCAGAAGGCTTAGCTTCAAATCAATGCGATGCAAATGTTTTAGCTTCAAATACTTGCGATAGAAGTGATTTAGCTTCAATGCAGGTGAAACAAACGAGTTAGCTTCAAAGCCATGCGACACAAATGATTTAGCTTCAAATACTTGCGATAGAAGTGATATAGCTTCAATGCAGGCGAAACAAACGAGTTAGCTTCAAAGCCATGCGACACAAATGATTTAGCTTCAAATACTTGCGATATAATTGATACAGCATCAAATGCAGGCGAAACAAACGAGTTAGCTTCAAATCTGTGCGAAACACATGATTTAGCTTCAAATCAATGCGAAGTAGAAGGCTTAGCTTCAAATCCATGCGATGCAAATGTTTTAGCTTCAAATACTTGCGATAGAAGTGATTTAGCTTCAATGCAGGTGAAACAAACGAGTTAGCTTCAAAGCCATGCGACACAAATGATTTAGCTTCAAATACTTGCGATAGAAGTGATATAGCTTCAATGCAGGCGAAACAAACGAGTTAGCTTCAAAGCCATGCGACACAAATGATTTAGCTTCAAATACTTGCGATAGAAGTGATTTAGCTTCAATGCAGGTGAAACAAACGAGTTAGCTTCAAAGCCATGCGACACAAATGATTTAGCTTTAAATACTTGCGATATAAATGATATAGCATCAAATGCAGGCGAAACAAACGAGTTAGCTTCAAATCTGTGCGAAACACATGATTTAGCTTCAAATCAATGCGAAGTAGAAGGCTTAGCTTCAAATCCATGCGATGCAAATGTTTTAGCTTCAAATACTTGCGATAGAAGTGATTTAGCTTCAATGCAGGTGAAACAAACGAGTTAGCTTCAAAGCCATGCTACACAAATGATTTAGCTTCAAATACTTGCGATAGAAGTGATATAGCTTCAATGCAGGCGAAACAAACGAGTTAGCTTCAAAGCCATGCGACACAAATGATTTAGCTTCAAATACTTGCGATATAATTGATACAGCATCAAATGCAGGCGAAACAAACGAGTTAGCTTCAAATCCAAGCGAAACACATGATTTAGTGTCAAATCAATGCGAAGTAGAAGCCTTAGCTTCAACTCCATGCGAAACAAATGATTTAGCTTCACAGACTTGCGATATAAATGATATAGCTTCAAATAAGGGCGAAACAAACGAGTTAGTTTGAAATCCAAGCGAAACATATGGTTTAGCTTCATATTCTTGCGAAACAAATGGTTTAGCTTCATATACTTGCGATATAAATGATATAGCTTCAAATGCATGCGAAACAAACGAGTTAGCTTCAAATCCAAGCGAAACACATGATTTACCTTCAAATTAATGCAAAGAGGAAGGCTTATCTTCAAAGCCATGCGACACAAATGATTTAGCTTCAAATACTTGCGATATAATTGATATAGCTTCAAATGCAGGCGAAACAAACGAGTTAGCTTCAAATCTGTGCGAAACACATGATTTAGCTTAAAATTCATGCGAAACACATGGTTTAGCTTCATATTCTTGCGAAACAAATTGTTTAGATTCAGATACTTGTGATAAACATAATTTAGCTTCAAATGCAGGCGAAACAGAGTTAGCTTCACATCCATGCGAAACACATGATTTAGCTTCAAATCTGTGCGAAACACATGGTTTAGCTTCAAATCCATGCGAACCACATGATTTAGTTTCAAATCAATGTGAAGTAGAAGTCTTAGCTTCAAATCCATGCGAAACACATGATTTAGTTTCAAATCAATGCGAAGCAGAAGGCTTAGCTTCAAATCCATGCGAAACCAATGATTTAGTTTCACATACTTGCGATATAAATGATATAGCTTCACATACAGGCGAAACAAACGAGTTAGCTTCAAATCCAAGCGAAATACATGATTTACCCTCAAATTAATGCGAAGTAGAAGGCTTATCCTCAAAGCCATGCGACACAAATGATTTAGCTTCAAATACTTGCGATATAATTGATATAGCTTCAAATGCATGCGAAACAAACGAGTTAGCTTCAAATCCAAGTGAAACACATGAGTTAGTTCCAAATCAATGCGAAGTAGAAGGCTTAGCTTCAAATCCATGCGACACAAATGATTTAGCTTCAAATACTTGCGATAGAAGTGATATAGCTTCAACGCAGGCGAAACAAACGAGTTAGATTCAAAGCCATGCGACACAAATGATTTAGCTTCAAATACTTGCGATATAATTGATAAGGCATCAAATGCAGGCGAAACAAACGAGTTAGCTTCAAATCCAAGCGAAACACATGATTTAGTGTCAAATCAATGCGAAGTAGAAGCCTTAGCTTCAACTCCATGCGAAACAAATGATTTAGCTTCACAGACTTGCGATATAAATGATATAACTTCAAATAAGGGCGAAACAAACGAGTTAGCATCAAATCTGTGCGAAACACATGATTTAGCTTCAAATTCATGCGAAACACATGGTTTAGCTTCATATTCTTGCGAAACAAATGGTTTAGATTCAGATAATTGTGATAAACATGATTTAGCTTGAAATGCTGGCGAATCAAACGAGTTAGCTTTAAAGCCAAGCGAAACACATGATTTAGCTTCAAATCAATGCGAAGTAGAAGGCTTAGCTTCATATCCATGCGAATCAAATGACTTAGCTTCAAATACTTGCGATATATGTGATATAGCTTCTAATGCAGGCGAAACAAACGAGTTAGCTTCAAATCCAAGCGAAACACATGGTTTAGCTTCAAATCCATGCCAACCACATGATTTAGTTTCAAATCAATGTGAAGTAGAAGTCTTAGCTTCAAATCCATGCGAAACACATGATTTAGTTTCAAATCAATGTGAAGCAGAAGGCTTAGCTTCAAATCAATGCGATGCAAATGTTTTAGCTTCAAATACTTGCGATAGAAGTGATTTAGCTTCAATGCAGGTGAAACAAACGAGTTAGCTTCAAAGCCATGCGACACAAATGATTTAGCTTCAAATACTTGCGATAGAAGTGATATAGCTTCAATGCAGGCGAAACAAACGAGTTAGCTTCAAATCTGTGCGAAACACATGATTTAGCTTCAAATCAATGCGAAGTAGAAGGCTTAGCTTCAAATCCATGCGATGCAAATGTTTTAGCTTCAAATACTTGCGATAGAAGTGATTTAGCTTCAATGCAGGTGAAACAAACGAGTTAGCTTCAAAGCCATGCTACACAAATGATTTAGCTTCAAATACTTGCGATAGAAGTGATATAGCTTCAATGCAGGCGAAACAAACGAGTTAGCTTCAAAGCCATGCGACACAAATGATTTAGCTTCAAATACTTGCGATATAATTGATACAGCATCAAATGCAGGCGAAACAAACGAGTTAGCTTCAAATCCAAGCGAAACACATGATTTAGTGTCAAATCAATGCGAAGTAGAAGCCTTAGCTTCAACTCCATGCGAAACAAATGATTTAGCTTCACAGACTTGCGATATAAATGATATAGCTTCAAATAAGGGCGAAACAAACGAGTTAGTTTGAAATCCAAGCGAAACATATGGTTTAGCTTCATATTCTTGCGAAACAAATGGTTTAGCTTCATATACTTGCGATATAAATGATATAGCTTCAAATGCATGCGAAACAAACGAGTTAGCTTCAAATCCAAGCGAAACACATGATTTACCTTCAAATTAATGCGAAGTAGAAGGCTTATCCTCAAAGCCATGCGACCCAAATGATTCAGATTCAAATACTTGCGATATAATTGATATAGCTTCAAATGCAGGCGAAACAACGAGTTAGTTTCAAATCCAAGCGAAACACATGGTTTAGTTTCAAATCCAAGCGAAACACATGGTTCAGCTTCATATTCTTGCGAAATACATGGTTTAGCTTCATATTCTTGCGAAACAAATGGTTTAGATTCAGATACTTGTGATAAACATGATTTAGCTTCAAATGCAGGCGAAACAAATGAGTTAGTTTCAAATCCATGCGAAACCCCTTGATTTAGCTTCAAATCCATGCGAAACACATGAATTAGTTTCAAATCAATGCGAAACACATGGTTTAGCTTCATATTCTTGCGAAACAAATGGTTTAGATTCAGATACTTGTGATAAACATGATTTAGCTTCAAATGCAGGCGAAACAAACGAGTTACTTTCAAATCCAAGCGAAACACATGATTTAGTTTCAAATCAATGCGAAGCAGAAGGCTTAGCTTCAAATCTGTGCGAAACACATGATTTAGCTTCAAATCCATGCGAACCACACGATTTAGTTTCAAATTAATGTGAAGTAGAAGGCTTAGCTTCAAATCCATGCGAAACAAATGATTTAGTTTCACATACTTGCGATATAAATGATATAGCTTCAAATGCATGCGAAACAAACGAGTTAGCTTCAAATTCAAGCGAAACACATGATTTACCTTCAAATTAATGCGAAGTAGAAGGCTTATCCTCAAAGCCATGCGACACAAATGATTCAGATTCAAATACTTGCGATATAAATGATATAGCTTCAAATGCAGGCGAAACAAACAAGTTAGCTTCAAATCCAAGCGAAACACATGGTTTAGTTTCAAATCAATGAGAAGCAGAAGGCTTAGCTTCAAATCCATGCGAAACACATGATTTACCTTCAAATTAATCCAAAGAGGATGGCTTATCTTCAAAGCCATGCGACACAAATGATTTAGTTTCAAATTCATGCGAAACACATGGTTTAGCTTCAAATCAAAGCGAAACAAATGATTTGGCTTCAAATCAATGCGATGTAGAAGGCTTATCCTCAAAGCCATGCGACACAAATGATTCAGATTCAAATACTTGCGATATAATTGATATAGCTTAAAATGCAGGCGAAACAACGAGTTAGTTTCAAATCCAAGCGAAACACATGATTTACCTTCAAATTAATGCAAAGTGGAAGGCTTATCTTCAAAGCCATGCAACACAAATGATTTAGCTTCAAATACTTGCAATATAATTGATATAGCATCAAATGCAGGAAAAACAAACGAGTTAGCTTCAAATCCAAGCGAAACACATGATTTACCTTCAAATTAATGCAAAGTGGAAGGCTTATCTTCAAAGCCATGCAACACAAATGATTTAGTTTCAAATACTTGCAATATAATTGATATAGCATCAAATGCAGGCGAAACAACCGAGTTAGCTTCAAATCTGTGCGAAACACATGATTTAGCGTCAAATCAATGCGAAGTAGAAGGCTTAGCTTCAAAGCCATGCGACACAAATGATTTAGCTTTAAATACTTGCGATATAAATGATATAGCATCAAATGCAGGCGAAACAAACGAGTTAGCTTCAAATCCAAGCGAAACACATGATTTTCCTTCAAATTAATTTAAAGTAGAAGGCTTATATTCAAAACCATGCGACACAAATGATTTAGCTTCAAATACTTGCGATATAATTGATATAGCTTCAAATGCAGGCGAAACAAACGAGTCAGCTTCAAGTCTATGAGAAAAACTCATGATTTAGCTTCAAATCCAAGCGAAACACATGGTTTAGTGTCAAATCAATGCGAAGTAGAAGCCTTAGCTTCAACTCCATGCGAAACAAATGATTTAGCTTCACAGACTTGCGATATAAATGATATAGCTTCAAATAAGGGCGGAACAAACGAGTTAGCTTCAAATCTGTGCGAAATACATGATTTAGCTTCAAATCCAAGCGAAACACATGATTTAGTGTCAAATCAATGCGAAGTAGAAGCCTTAGCTTCAACTCCATGCGAAACAAATGATTTAGCTTCACAGACTTGCGATATAAATGATATAGCTTCAAATAAGGGCGGAACAAACGAGTTAGCTTCAAATCTGTGCGAAATACATGATTTAGCTTCAAATCCATGCGAATCACATGATTTAGTTTCAAATCAATGCGAAGTAGTAGACATAGCTTTATATCCATGCGAAACATATGATTTAGCTTCACATACTAGCGATATAAATGATATAGCCTCAAATGCAGGCGAAACAAACGACTTAGCTTCAAATCCAAGCGAAACACATGGTTTATTTTCAAATCAATGCGAAGTAGAAGGCTTATCCTCAAAGCCATGCGAAACAAATCGTTTAGCTTCAATTACTTGCGATATAATTGATAAAGCTTCAAATGCAGGCGAAACAAACGAGTTAGCTTCAAATCCAAGCGAAACAGATGATTTAGTTTCAAATCAATGCGAAGTAGAAGGCTTAGCTTCAAATCCATGAGACACAAATGATTTAGCTTCAAATACTTGCGATAGAAGTGATATAGCTTCAATGCAGGCGAAACAAACGAGTTAGATTCAAAGCCATGCGACACAAATGATTTAGCTTCAAATACTTGCGATATAATTGATAAAGCATCAAATGCAGGCGAAACAAACGAGTTAGCTTCAAATCCAAGCGAAACACATGATTTAGTGTCAAATCAATGCGAAGTAGAAGCCTTAGCTTCAACTCCATGCGAAACAAATGATTTAGCTTCACAGACTTGCGATATAAATGATATAGCTTCAAATAAGGGCGAAACAAACGAGTTAGCATCAAATCTGTGCGAAACACATGATTTAGCTTCAAATTCATGCGAAACACATGGTTTAGCTTCATATTCTTGCGAAACAAATGGTTTAGATTCAGATAATTGTGATAAACATGATTTAGCTTGAAATGCTGGCGAATCAAACGAGTTACCTTCAAATCCAAGCGAAACACATGATTTACCTTCAAATTAATGCAAAGTAGATGGCTTGTCTTCATAGCCATGCGACACAAATGATTTAGCTTCAAATACTTGTGATATAATTAATATAGCTCCAAATGCAGGCGAAACAAACTAGTTAGCTTCAAATCTGTGCGAAACACATGACTTAGCTTCAAATTCATGCGAAACACACGGTTTAGCTTCATATTCTTGCGAAACAAATGGTTTAGATTCAGGTACTTGTGATAAACATGATTTAGCTTCAAATGCAGGCGAAACATCGAGTTAGTTTCACATCCATGCGAAACACATGATTTAGCTTCAAATCCATGCGAAACACATGATTTAGTTTCATATCAATGCGAAGTAGTAGACATAGCTTCATATCCATGCGAAACAAATGATTTAGCTTCACATACTAGCGATATAAATGATATAGCTTCAAATGCAGGCGAAACAAACGAGTTACCTTCAAATCCAAGCGAAACACATGATTTACCTTCAAATTAATGCAAAGAGGAAGGCTTATCTTCAAAGCCATGCGACACAAATGATTTAGCTTCAAATACTTGCGATATAATTGATATAGCTTCAAATGCAGGCGAAACAAACGAGTTAGCTTCAAATCTGTGCGAAACACATGATTTAGCTTAAAATTCATGCGAAACACATGGTTTAGCTTCATATTCTTGCGAAACAAATTGTTTAGATTCAGATACTTGTGATAAACATAATTTAGCTTCAAATGCAGGCGAAACAGAGTTAGCTTCACATCCATGCGAAACATATGATTTAGCTTCAAATCCATGCGAAACACATGATGTAGTTTCAAATCAATGCGAAGTAGTAGACATAGCTTCATATCCATGCGAAACAAATGATTTAGCTTCACATACTTGCGATATAATTGATATAGCTTCAAAAGCAGGCGAAACAAACGAGTTAACTTCAAATCTGTGCGAAACACATGATTTAGCTTCAAATTCATGCGAAACACATGGTTTAGCTTCAAATACTTGCGATATAAATGATATAGCTCCAAATGCAGGCGAAACAAACGAGTTAGTTTCAAATCGAAAGCGCAACACATGGTTTAGCTTCATATTCTTGCGAAACAAATGGTTTAGCTTCATATACTTGCGATATAAATGATATAGCTTCAAATGCATGCGAAACAAACGAGTTAGCTTCAAATTCAAGCGAAACACATGATTTACCTTCAAATTAATGCGAAGTAGAAGGCTTATCCTCAAAGCCATGCGACACAAATGATTCAGATTCAAATACTTGCGATATAAATGATATAGCTTCAAATGCAGGCGAAACAAACAAGTTAGCTTCAAATCCAAGCGAAACACATGGTTTAGTTTCAAATCAATGAGAAGCAGAAGGCTTAGCTTCAAATCCATGCGAAACACATGATTTACCTTCAAATTAATGCAAAGAGGATGGCTTATCTCAAAGCCATGCGACACAAATGATTTAGTTTCAAATTCATGCGAAACACATGGTTTAGCTTCAAATCAAAGCGAAACAAATGATTTGGCTTCAAATCAATGCGATGTAGAAGGCTTATCCTCAAAGCCATGCGACACAAATGATTCAGATTCAAATACTTGCAATATAATTGATATAGCATCAAATGCAGGAAAAACAAACGAGTTAGCTTCAAATCCAAGCGAAACAGATGATTTAGTTTCAAATCAATGCGAAGTAGAAGGCTTATCTTCAAAGCCATGCGACACACATGATTTAGCTTCAAATACTTGCGATATAATTTATATAGCTTCAGATGCAGGCAAAACAAACAAGTTAGCTTCAAATCTGTGCGAAACACATGATTTAGCTTCAAATTCATGCGAAACACATGGTTTAGCTTCATATTCTTGCGAAACAAATGGTTTAGATTCAGATAATTGTGATAAACATGATTTAGCTTGAAATGCTGGCGAATCAAACGAGTTACCTTCAAATCCAAGCGAAACACATGACTTACCTTCAAATTAATGCGAAGTAGAAGGCTTATCCTCAAAGCCATGCGACACAAATGATTCTGCTTCAAATACTTGCTATATGATTGATTTAGCTTCAAATGCATGCGAAACAAACGAGTTAGCTTCAAATCTGTGCGAAACACATGACTTAGCTTCAAATTCATGCGAAACAGATGGTTTAGCTTCATATTCTTGCGAAACAAATAGTTTAGATTCAGGTACTTGTGATAAACATGATTTAGCTTCAAATGCAGGCGAAACATCGAGTTAGTTTCACATCCATGCGAAACACATGATTTAGCTCCAAATCCATGCGAAACACATGAATTAGTTTCAAATCAATGCGAAGTAGTAGACATAGCTTCAAATCCAAGCGAAACACATGACTTACCTTCAAATTAATGCGAAGTAGAAGGCTTATCCTCAAAGCCATGCGACACAAATGATTCTGCTCCAAATACTTGCAATATAATTGATATAGCTTCAAATGCAGGCGAAACAAACGAGTTAGCTTCAAATCCATGCGAAACACATGATTTAGTTACAAATCAATACGAAGTAGTAGGCATAGCTTCATATCCATGCGAAACAAATGATTTAGCTTCACATACTTGCGATATAAATGATATAGCTTCAAATGCAGGCGAAACAAACGAGTTAGCTTCAATCCAAGCGAAACACATGATTTACCTTCAAATTAATGCGAAGTAGAAGGCTTATCCTCAAAGCCATGCGACACAAATGATTCAGATTCAAATACTTGCGATATAATTGATATAGCTTCAAATGCAGGCGAAACAAACGAGTTAGTTTCAAATTCATGCGAAACAGATGGTTTAGCTTCATATTCTTGCGAAACAAATAGTTTAGATTCAGGTACTTGTGATAAACATGATTTAGCTTCAAATGCAGGCGAAACATCGAGTTAGTTTCACATCCATGCGAAACACATGATTTAGCTCCAAATCCATGCGAAACACATGATTTAGCTCCAAATCCATGCGAAACACATGATTTAGTTTCAAATCAATGCAAAGTAGTAGACATAGCTTCAAATCCAAGCGAAACACATGACTTACCTTCAAATTAATGCGAAGTAGAAGGCTTATCCTCAAAGCCATGCGACACAAATGATTCTGCTTCAAATACTTGCTATATGATTGATTTAGCTTCAAATGCATGCGAAACAAACAACTTAGCTACAAATCCATGCGAAACACATGATTTAGTTCCAAATCAATGCGAAGTAGAAGGCTTAGCTTCAAATCCAAGCGAAACACATGATTTACCTTCAAATTAATGCAAAGTGGAAGGCTTATCTTCAAAGCCATGCAACACAAATGATTTTGCTTCAAATACTTGCAATATAATTGATATAGCATCGAATGCAGGCGAAACAAACGAGTTAGCTTCAAATCTGTGCGAAACACATGATTTAGCGTCAAATCAATGCGAAGTAGAAGGCTTAGCTTCAAAGCCATGCGACACAAATGATTTAGCTTTAAATACTTGCGATATAAATGATATAGCATCAAATGCAGGCGAAACAAACGAGATAGCTTCAAATCTGTGCGAAACACATGATTTAGCTTCAAATCAATGCGAAGTAGAAGGCTTAGCTTCAAATCCATGCGACGCAAATGTTTTAGCTTCAAATACTTGCGATAGAAGTGATTTAGCTTCAATGCAGGTGAAACAAACGAGTTAGCTTCAAAGCCATGCGACACAAATGATTTAGCTTCAAATACTTGCGATAGAAGTGATATAGCTTCAATGTAGGCGAAACAAACGAGTTAGCTTCAAAGCCATGCGACACAAATGATTTAGCTTCAAATACTTGCGATATAATTGATACAGCATCAAATGTAGGCGAAACAAACGAGTTAGCTTCAAATCGGTGCGAAACACATGACTTAGCTTCAAATTCATGCGAAACAGATGGTTTAGCTTCATATTCTTGCGAAACAAATAGTTTAGATTCAGGTACTTGTGATAAACATGATTTAGCTTCAAATGCAGGCGAAACAACGAGTTAGTTTCACATCCATGCGAAACACATGATTTAGCTCCAAATCCATGCGAAACACATGATTTAGTTTCAAATCAATGCGAAGTAGTAGACATAGCTTCAAATCCAAGCGAAACACATGACTTACCTTCAAATTAATGCGAAGTAGAAGGCTTATCCTCAAAGCCATGCGACACAAATGATTCTGCTTCAAATACTTGCTATATGATTGATTTAGCTTCAAATGCATGCGAAACAAACAACTTAGCTACAAATCCATGCGAAACACATGATTTAGTTCCAAATCAATGCGAAGTAGAAGGCTTAGCTTCAAATCCAAGCGAAACACATGATTTACCTTCAAATTAATGCAAAGTGGAAGGCTTATCTTCAAAGCCATGCAACACAAATGATTTTGCTTCAAATACTTGCAATATAATTGATATAGCATCGAATGCAGGCGAAACAAACGAGTTAGCTTCAAATCTGTGCGAAACACATGATTTAGCGTCAAATCAATGCGAAGTAGAAGGCTTAGCTTCAAAGCCATGCGACACAAATGATTTAGCTTTAAATACTTGCGATATAAATGATTTAGCATCAAATGCAGGCGAAACAAACGAGTTAGCTTCAAATCTGTGCGAAACACATGATTTAGCTTCAAATCAATGCGAAGTAGAAGGCTTAGCTTCAAATCCATGCGACGCAAATGTTTTAGCTTCAAATACTTGCGATAGAAGTGATTTAGCTTCAATGCAGGTGAAACAAACGAGTTAGCTTCAAAGCCATGCGACACAAATGATTTAGCTTCAAATACTTGCGATAGAAGAGATATAGCTTCAATGCAGGCGAAACAAACGAGTTAGCTTCAAAGCCATGCGACACAAATGATTTAGCTTCAAATACTTGCGATATAATTGATACAGCATCAAATGCAGGCGAAACAAACGAGTTAGCTTCAAATCCAAGCGAAACACATGATATAGTGTCAAATCAATGCGAAGTAGAAGCCTTAGCTTCAACTCCATGCGAAACAAATGATTTAGCTTCACAGACTTGCGATATAAATGATATAGCTTCAAATAAGGGCGAAACAAACGAGTTAGCATCAAATCTGTGCGAAACACATGATTTAGCTTCAAATTCATGCGAAACACATGGTTTAGCTTCATATTCTTGCGAAACAAATGGTTTAGATTCAGATAATGGTGATAAACATGATTTAGCTTGAAATGCTGGCGAAACAAACGAGTTACCTTCAAATCAAGCGAAACACATGATTTACCTTCAAATTAATGCAAAGTAGGTGGCTTATCTTCAAAGCCATGCGACACAAATGATTTAGCTTCAAATACTTGCGATATAATTAATATAGCTTCAAATGCAGGCGAAACAAACGAGTTAGCTTCAAATCTGTGCGAAACACATGACTTAGCTTCAAATTCATGCGAAACAGATGGTTTAGCTTCATATTCTTGCGAAACAAATAGTTTAGATTCAGGTACTTGTGATAAACATGATTTAGCTTCAAATGCAGGCGAAACAAACGAGTTCGCTTCAAATTCAAGCGAAACACATGATTTATCTTCAAATTAATGCAAAGTAGAAGGCTTATCTTCCAAGCCATGCGACATAAATGACTTAGCTTCAAATACTTGCGATATAATTGATATAGCTTCAAATGCAGGCTAAACATACGAGTTAGCTTCAAATCTGTGCGAAACACATGGTTTAGCTTCAAATCCATGCGAACCACATGATTTAGTTTCAAATCAATGTGAAGTAGAAGTCTTAGCTTCAAATCCATGCGAAACACATGATTTAGTTTCAAATCAATGCGAAGCAGAAGGCTTAGCTTCAAATCCATGCGAAACCAATGATTTAGTTTCACATACTTGCGATATAAATGATACAGCTTCACATACAGGCGAAACAAACGAGTTAGCTTCAAATCCAAGCGAAATACATGATTTACCCTCAAATTAATGCGAAGTAGAAGGCTTATCCTCAAAGCCATGCGACACAAATGATTTAGCTTCAAATACTTGCGATATAATTGATATAGCTTCAAATGCATGCGAAACAAACGAGTTAGCTTCAAATCCAAGTGAAACACATGAGTTAGTTCCAAATCAATGCGAAGTAGAAGGCTTAGCTTCAAATCCATGCGACACAAATGATTTAGCTTCAAATACTTGCGATAGAAGTGATATAGCTTCAACGCAGGCGAAACAAACGAGTTAGATTCAAAGCCATGCGACACAAATGATTTAGCTTCAAATACTTGCGATATAATTGATAAGGCATCAAATGCAGGCGAAACAAACGAGTTAGCTTCAAATCCAAGCGAAACACATGATTTAGTGTCAAATCAATGCGAAGTAGAAGCCTTAGCTTCAACTCCATGCGAAACAAATGATTTAGCTTCACAGACTTGCGATATAAATGATATAACTTCAAATGCATGCGAAACAAACGAGTTAGCTTCAAATCCAAGCGAAACACATGATTTACCTTCAAATTAATGCGAAGTAGAAGGCTTATCCTCAAAGCCATGCGACCCAAATGATTCAGATTCAAATACTTGCGATATAATTGATATAGCTTCAAATGCAGGCGAAACAACGAGTTAGTTTCAAATCCAAGCGAAACACATGGTTTAGTTTCAAATCCAAGCGAAACACATGGTTTAGCTTCATATTCTTGCGAAATACATGGTTTAGCTTCATATTCTTGCGAAACAAATGGTTTAGATTCAGATACTTGTGATAAACCTGATTTAGCTTCAAATGCAGGCGAAACAAACGAGTTAGTTTCAAATCCATGCGAAACCCCTTGATTTAGCTTCAAATCCATGCGAAACACATGAATTAGTTTCAAATCAATGCGAAACACATGGTTTAGCTTCATATTCTTGCGAAACAAATGGTTTAGATTCAGATACTTGTGATAAACATGATTTAGCTTCAAATGCAGGCGAAACAAACGAGTTACTTTCAAATCCAAGCGAAACACATGATTTAGTTTCAAATCA
The DNA here is from genome assembly GCF_051020955.1 of Megalopta genalis. NCBI lineage: Eukaryota > Metazoa > Arthropoda > Insecta > Hymenoptera > Halictidae > Megalopta > Megalopta genalis. Next base: position 38,495 of record NW_027476419.1, on the reverse strand, counting down.
ATGCGAAGCAGAAGGCTTAGCTTCAAATCTGTGCGAAACACATGATTTAGCTTCAAATCCATGCGAACCACACGATTTAGTTTCAAATTAATGTGAAGTAGAAGGCTTAGCTTCAAATCCATGCGAAACAAATGATTTAGTTTCACATACTTGCGATATAAATGATATAGCTTCAAATGCATGCGAAACAAACGAGTTAGCTTCAAATTCAAGCGAAACACATGATTTACCTTCAAATTAATGCGAAGTAGAAGGCTTATCCTCAAAGCCATGCGACACAAATGATTCAGATTCAAATACTTGCGATATAAATGATATAGCTTCAAATGCAGGCGAAACAAACAAGTTAGCTTCAAATCCAAGCGAAACACATGGTTTAGTTTCAAATCAATGAGAAGCAGAAGGCTTAGCTTCAAATCCATGCGAAACACATGATTTACCTTCAAATTAATCCAAAGAGGATGGCTTATCTTCAAAGCATGCGACACAAATGATTTAGTTTCAAATTCATGCGAAACACATGGTTTAGCTTCAAATCAAAGCGAAACAAATGATTTGGCTTCAAATCAATGCGATGTAGAAGGCTTATCCTCAAAGCCATGCGACACAAATGATTCAGATTCAAATACTTGCGATATAATTGATATAGCTTAAAATGCAGGCGAAACAACGAGTTAGTTTCAAATCCAAGCGAAACACATGATTTACCTTCAAATTAATGCAAAGTGGAAGGCTTATCTTCAAAGCCATGCAACACAAATGATTTAGCTTCAAATACTTGCAATATAATTGATATAGCATCAAATGCAGGAAAAACAAACGAGTTAGCTTCAAATCCAAGCGAAACACATGATTTACCTTCAATTAATGCAAAGTGGAAGGCTTATCTTCAAAGCCATGCAACACAAATGATTTAGCTTCAAATACTTGCAATATAATTGATATAGCATCAAATGCAGGCGAAACAACCGAGTTAGCTTCAAATCTGTGCGAAACACATGATTTAGCGTCAAATCAATGCGAAGTAGAAGGCTTAGCTTCAAAGCCATGCGACACAAATGATTTAGCTTTAAATACTTGCGATATAAATGATATAGCATCAAATGCAGGCGAAACAAACGAGTTAGCTTCAAATCCAAGCGAAACACATGATTTTCCTTCAAATTAATTTAAAGTAGAAGGCTTATATTCAAAACCATGCGACACAAATGATTTAGCTTCAAATACTAGCGATATAATTGATATAGCTTCAAATGCAGGCGAAACAAACGAGTCAGCTTCAAGTCTATGCGAAACTCATGATTTAGCTTCAAATCCAAGCGAAACACATGGTTTAGTGTCAAATCAATGCGAAGTAGAAGCCTTAGCTTCAACTCCATGCGAAACAAATGATTTAGCTTCACAGACTTGCGATATAAATGATATAGCTTCAAATAAGGGCGGAACAAACGAGTTAGCTTCAAATCTGTGCGAAATACATGATTTAGCTTCAAATCCAAGCGAAACACATGATTTAGTGTCAAATCAATGCGAAGTAGAAGCCTTAGCTTCAACTCCATGCGAAACAAATGATTTAGCTTCACAGACTTGCGATATAAATGATATAGCTTCAAATAAGGGCGGAACAAACGAGTTAGCTTCAAATCTGTGCGAAATACATGATTTAGCTTCAAATCCATGCGAATCACATGATTTAGTTTCAAATCAATGCGAAGTAGTAGACATAGCTTTATATCCATGCGAAACATATGATTTAGCTTCACATACTAGCGATATAAATGATATAGCCTCAAATGCAGGCGAAACAAACGACTTAGCTTCAAATCCAAGCGAAACACATGGTTTATTTTCAAATCAATGCGAAGTAGAAGGCTTATCCTCAAAGCCATGCGAAACAAATCGTTTAGCTTCAATTACTTGCGATATAATTGATAAAGCTTCAAATGCAGGCGAAACAAACGAGTTAGCTTCAAATCCAAGCGAAACAGATGATTTAGTTTCAAATCAATGCGAAGTAGAAGGCTTAGCTTCAAATCCATGAGACACAAATGATTTAGCTTCAAATACTTGCGATAAAAGAAAGTGATATAGCTTCAATGCAGGCGAAAGAAACGAGTTAGATTCAAAGCCATGCGACACAAATGATTTAGCTTCAAATACTTGCGATATAATTGATAAAGCATCAAATGCAGGCGAAACAAACGAGTTAGCTTCAAATCCAAGCGAAACACATGATTTAGTGTCAAATCAATGCGAAGTAGAAGCCTTAGCTTCAACTCCATGCGAAACAAATGATTTAGCTTCACAGACTTGCGATATAAATGATATAGCTTCAAATAAGGGCGAAACAAACGAGTTAGCATCAAATCTGTGCGAAACACATGATTTAGCTTCAAATTCATGCGAAACACATGGTTTAGCTTCATATTCTTGCGAAACAAATGGTTTAGATTCAGATAATTGTGATAAACATGATTTAGCTTGAAATGCTGGCGAATCAAACGAGTTACCTTCAAATCCAGCGAAACACATGATTTACCTTCAAATTAATGCAAAGTAGATGGCTTGTCTTCATAGCCATGCGACACAAATGATTTAGCTTCAAATACTTGTGATATAATTAATATAGCTCCAAATGCAGGCGAAACAAACGAGTTAGCTTCAAATCTGTGCGAAACACATGACTTAGCTTCAAATTCATGCGAAACACACGGTTTAGCTTCATATTCTTGCGAAACAAATGGTTTAGATTCAGGTACTTGTGATAAACATGATTTAGCTTCAAATGCAGGCGAAACATCGAGTTAGTTTCACATCCATGCGAAACACATGATTTAGCTTCAAATCCATGCGAAACACATGATTTAGTTTCATATCAATGCGAAGTAGTAGACATAGCTTCATATCCATGCGAAACAAATGATTTAGCTTCACATACTAGCGATATAAATGATATAGCTTCAAATGCAGGCGAAACAAACGAGTTACCTTCAAATCCAAGCGAAACACATGATTTACCTTCAAATTAATGCAAAGAGGAAGGCTTATCTTCAAAGCCATGCGACACAAATGATTTAGCTTCAAATACTTGCGATATAATTGATATAGCTTCAAATGCAGGCGAAACAAACGAGTTAGCTTCAAATCTGTGCGAAACACATGATTTAGCTTAAAATTCATGCGAAACACATGGTTTAGCTTCATATTCTTGCGAAACAAATTGTTTAGATTCAGATACTTGTGATAAACATAATTTAGCTTCAAATGCAGGCGAAACAGAGTTAGCTTCACATCCATGCGAAACACATGATTTAGCTTCAAATCTGTGCGAAACACATGGTTTAGCTTCAAATCCATGCGAACCACATGATTTAGTTTCAAATCAATGTGAAGTAGAAGTCTTAGCTTCAAATCCATGCGAAACACATGATTTAGTTTCAAATCAATGCGAAGCAGAAGGCTTAGCTTCAAATCCATGCGAAACCAATGATTTAGTTTCACATACATGCGATATAAATGATATAGCTTCACATACAGGCGAAACAAACGAGTTAGCTTCAAATCCAAGCGAAATACATGATTTACCCTCAAATTAATGCGAAGTAGAAGGCTTATCCTCAAAGCCATGCGACACAAATGATTTAGCTTCAAATACTTGCGATATAATTGATATAGCTTCAAATGCATGCGAAACAAACGAGTTAGCTTCAAATCCAAGTGAAACACATGAGTTAGTTCCAAATCAATGCGAAGTAGAAGGCTTAGCTTCAAATCCATGCGACACAAATGATTTAGCTTCAAATACTTGCGATAGAAGTGATATAGCTTCAACGCAGGCGAAACAAACGAGTTAGATTCAAAGCCATGCGACACAAATGATTTAGCTTCAAATACTTGCGATATAATTGATAAGGCATCAAATGCAGGCGAAACAAACGAGTTAGCTTCAAATCCAAGCGAAACACATGATTTAGTGTCAAATCAATGCGAAGTAGAAGCCTTAGCTTCAACTCCATGCGAAACAAATGATTTAGCTTCACAGACTTGCGATATAAATGATATAACTTCAAATAAGGGCGAAACAAACGAGTTAGCATCAAATCTGTGCGAAACACATGATTTAGCTTCAAATTCATGCGAAACACATGGTTTAGCTTCATATTCTTGCGAAACAAATGGTTTAGATTCAGATAATTGTGATAAACATGATTTAGCTTGAAATGCTGGCGAATCAAACGAGTTAGCTTTAAAACCAAGCGAAACACATGATTTAGCTTCAAATCAATGCGAAGTAGAAGGCTTAGCTTCATATCCATGCGAATCAAATGACTTAGCTTCAAATACTTGCGATATATGTGATATAGCTTCAAATGCAGGCGAAACAAACGAGTTAGCTTCAAATCCAAGCGAAACACATGGTTTAGCTTCAAATCCATGCCAACCACATGATTTAGTTTCAAATCAATGTGAAGTAGAAGTCTTAGCTTCAAATCCATGCGAAACACATGATTTAGTTTCAAATCAATGCGAAGCAGAAGGCTTAGCTTCAAATCAATGCGATGCAAATGTTTTAGCTTCAAATACTTGCGATAGAAGTGATTTAGCTTCAATGCAGGTGAAACAAACGAGTTAGCTTCAAAGCCATGCGACACAAATGATTTAGCTTCAAATACTTGCGATAGAAGTGATATAGCTTCAATGCAGGCGAAACAAACGAGTTAGCTTCAAAGCCATGCGACACAAATGATTTAGCTTCAAATACTTGCGATATAATTGATACAGCATCAAATGCAGGCGAAACAAACGAGTTAGCTTCAAATCTGTGCGAAACACATGATTTAGCTTCAAATCAATGCGAAGTGGAAGGCTTAGCTTCAAATCCATGCGATGCAAATGTTTTAGCTTCAAATACTTGCGATAGAAGTGATTTAGCTTCAATGCAGGTGAAACAAACGAGTTAGCTTCAAAGCCATGCGACACAAATGATTTAGCTTCAAATACTTGCGATAGAAGTGATATAGCTTCAATGCAGGCGAAACAAACGAGTTAGCTTCAAAGCCATGCGACACAAATGATTTAGCTTCAAATACTTGCGATAGAAGTGATTTAGCTTCAATGCAGGTGAAACAAACGAGTTAGCTTCAAAGCCATGCGACACAAATGATTTAGCTTTAAATACTTGCGATATAAATGATATAGCATCAAATGCAGGCGAAACAAACGAGTTAGCTTCAAATCTGTGCGAAACACATGATTTAGCTTCAAATCAATGCGAAGTAGAAGGCTTAGCTTCAAATCCATGCGATGCAAATGTTTTAGCTTCAAATACTTGCGATAGAAGTGATTTAGCTTCAATGCAGGTGAAACAAACGAGTTAGCTTCAAAGCCATGCGACACAAATGATTTAGCTTCAAATACTTGCGATATAAATGATATAGCATCAAATGCAGGCGAAACAAACGAGTTAGCTTCAAATCCAAGCGAAACACATGATTTTCCTTCAAATTAATTTAAAGTAGAAGGCTTATATTCAAAACCATGCGACACAAATGATTTAGCTTCAAATACTTGCGATATAATTGATATAGCTTCAAATGCAGGCGAAACAAACGAGTCAGCTTCAAGTCTATGCGAAACTCATGATTTAGCTTCAAATCCAAGCGAAACACATGGTTTAGTGTCAAATCAATGCGAAGTAGAAGCCTTAGCTTCAACTCCATGCGAAACAAATGATTTAGCTTCACAGACTTGCGATATAAATGATATAGCTTCAAATAAGGGCGGAACAAACGAGTTAGCTTCAAATCTGTGCGAAATACATGATTTAGCTTCAAATCCAAGCGAAACAGATGATTTAGTTTCAAATCAATGCGAAGTAGAAGGCTTAGCTTCAAATCCATGAGACACAAATGATTTAGCTTCAAATACTTGCGATAGAAGTGATATAGCTTCAATGCAGGCGAAACAAACGAGTTAGATTCAAAGCCATGCGACACAAATGATTTAGCTTCAAATACTTGCGATATAATTGATAAAGCATCAAATGCAGGCGAAACAAACGAGTTAGCTTCAAATCCAAGCGAAACACATGATTTAGTGTCAAATCAATGCGAAGTAGAAGCCTTAGCTTCAACTCCATGCGAAACAAATGATTTAGCTTCACAGACTTGCGATATAAATGATATAGCTTCAAATAAGGGCGAAACAAACGAGTTAGCATCAAATCTGTGCGAAACACATGATTTAGCTTCAAATTCATGCGAAACACATGGTTTAGCTTCATATTCTTGCGAAACAAATGGTTTAGATTCAGATAATTGTGATAAACATGATTTAGCTTGATATGCTGGCGAATCAAACGAGTTACCTTCAAATCCAAGCGAAACACATGATTTACCTTCAAATTAATGCAAAGTAGATGGCTTGTCTTCATAGCCATGCGACACAAATGATTTAGCTTCAAATACTTGTGATATAATTAATATAGCTCCAAATGCAGGCGAAACAAACGAGTTAGCTTCAAATCTGTGCGAAACACATGACTTAGCTTCAAATTCATGCGAAACACACGGTTTAGCTTCATATTCTTGCGAAACAAATGGTTTAGATTCAGGTACTTGTGATAAACATGATTTAGCTTCAAATGCAGGCGAAACATCGAGTTAGTTTCACATCCATGCGAAACACATGATTTAGCTTCAAATCCATGCGAAACACATGATTTAGTTTCATATCAATGCGAAGTAGTAGACATAGCTTCATATCCATGCGAAACAAATGATTTAGCTTCACATACTAGCGATATAAATGATATAGCTTCAAATGCAGGCGAAACAAACGAGTTACCTTCAAATCCAAGCGAAACACATGATTTACCTTCAAATTAATGCAAAGAGGAAGGCTTATCTTCAAAGCCACGCGACACAAATGATTTAGCTTCAAATACTTGCGATATAATTGATATAGCTTCAAATGCAGGCGAAACAAACGAGTTAGCTTCAAATCTGTGGGAAACACATGATTTAGCTTAAAATTCATGCGAAACACATGGTTTAGCTTCATATTCTTGCGAAACAAATTGTTTAGATACAGATACTTGTGATAAACATAATTTAGCTTCAAATGCAGGCGAAACAGAGTTAGCTTCACATCCATGCGAAACACATGATTTAGCTTCAAATCCATGCGAAACACATGATGTAGTTTCAAATCAATGCGAAGTAGTAGACATAGCTTCATATCCATGCGAAACAAATGATTTAGCTTCACATACTTGCGATATAATTGATATAGCTTCAAAAGCAGGCGAAACAAACGAGTTAACTTCAAATCTGTGCGAAACACATGATTTAGCTTCAAATTCATGCGAAACACATGGTTTAGCTTCAAATACTTGCGATATAAATGATATAGCTCCAAATGCAGGCGAAACAAACGAGTTAGTTTCAAATCGAAAGCGAAACACATGGTTTAGCTTCATATTCTTGCGAAACAAATGGTTTAGCTTCATATACTTGCGATATAAATGATATAGCTTCAAATGCATGCGAAACAAACGAGTTAGCTTCAAATTCAAGCGAAACACATGATTTACCTTCAAATTAATGCGAAGTAGAAGGCTTATCCTCAAAGCCATGCGACACAAATGATTCAGATTCAAATACTTGCGATATAAATGATATAGCTTCAAATGCAGGCGAAACAAACAAGTTAGCTTCAAATCCAAGCGAAACACATGGTTTAGTTTCAAATCAATGAGAAGCAGAAGGCTTAGCTTCAAATCCATGCGAAACACATGATTTACCTTCAAATTAATGCAAAGAGGATGGCTTATCTTCAAAGCCATGCGACACAAATGATTTAGTTTCAAATTCATGCGAAACACATGGTTTAGCTTCAAATCAAAGCGAAACAAATGATTTGGCTTCAAATCAATGCGATGTAGAAGGCTTATCCTCAAAGCCATGCGACACAAATGATTCAGATTCAAATACTTGCGATATAATTGATATAGCTTAAAATGCAGGCGAAACAACGAGTTAGTTTCAAATCCAAGCGAAACACATGATTTACCTTCAAATTAATGCAAAGTGGAAGGCTTATCTTCAAAGCCATGCAACACAAATGATTTAGCTTCAAATACTTGCAATATAATTGATATAGCATCAAATGCAGGAAAAACAAACGAGTTAGCTTCAAATCCAAGCGAAACAGATGATTTAGTTTCAAATCAATGCGAAGTAGAAGGCTTATCTTCAAAGCCATGCGACACACATGATTTAGCTTCAAATACTTGCGATATAATTTATACAGCTTCAGATGCAGGCAAAACAAACAAGTTAGCTTCAAATCTGTGCGAAACACATGATTTAGCTTCAAATTCATGCGAAACACATGGTTTAGCTTCATATTCTTGCGAAACAAATGGTTTAGATTCAGATAATTGTGATAAACATGATTTAGCTTGAAATGCTGGCGAATCAAACGAGTTACCTTCAAATCCAAGCGAAACACATGATTTACCTTCAAATTAATGCAAAGTAGATGGCTTGTCTTCATAGCCATGCGACACAAATGATTTAGCTTCAAATACTTGTGATATAATTAATATAGCTTCAAATGCAGGCGAAACAAACGAGTTAGCTTCAAATCTGTGCGAAACACATGACTTAGCTTCAAATTCATGCGAAACACACGATTTAGCTTCATATTCGTGCGAAACAAATGGTTTAGATTCAGGTACTTGTGATAAACATGATTTAGCTTCAAATGCAGGCAAACATCGAGTTAGTTTCACATCCATGCGAAACACATGATTTAGCTTCAAATCCATGCGAAACACATGATTTGGTTTCAAATCATTGCGAAGTAGTACACATAGCTTCAAATCCAAGCGAAACACATGACTTACCTTCAAATTAATGCGAAGTAGAAGGCTTATCCTCAAAGCCATGCGACACAAATGATTCTGCTTCAAATACTTGCTATATGATTGATTTAGCTTCAAATGCATGCGAAACAAACGAGTTAGCTTCAAATCTGTGCGAAACACATGATTTAGCTTAAAATTCATGCGAAACACATGATTTACCTTCAAATTAATGCAAAGTAGAAGGCATATCTTCAAAGCCATGCGACACAAATGATTTAGCTTCAAATACTTGCGATATAATTGATATAGCTTCAAATGCAGGCGAAACAAACGAGTTAGCTTCAAATCTGTGCGAAACACATGATTTAGCTTAAAATTCATGCGAAACACATGGTATAGCTTCATATTCTTGCGAAACAAATTGTTTAGATTCAGATACTTGTGATAAACATAATTTAGCTTCAAATGCAGGCGAAACAGAGTTAGCTTCACATCCATGCGAAACACATGATTTAGCTTCAAATCCATGCGAAACACATGATGTAGTTTTAAATCAATGCGAAGTAGTAGACATAGCTTCATATCCATGCGAAACAAATGATTTAGCTTCACATACTTGCGATATAATTGATATAGCTACAAATGCAGGCGAAACAAACGAGTTAGCTTCAAATTCAAACGAAACACATGATTTACCTTCAAATTAATGCGAAGTAGGAGGCTTATCCTCAAAGCCATGCGACACAAATGATTCAGATTCAAATACTTGCGATATAAATGATATAGCTTCAAATGCAGGCGAAAGAAACAAGTTAGCTTCAAATCCAAGCGAAACACATGGTTTAGTTTCAAATCAATGAGAAGCAGAAGGCTTAGCTTCAAATCCATGCGAAACACATGATTTACCTTCAAATTAATGCAAAGAGGATGGCTTATCTTCAAAGCCATGCGACGCAAATGATTTAGTTTCAAATTCATGCGAAACACATGGTTTAGCTTCAAATCAAAGCGAAACAAATGATTTGGCTTCAAATCAATGCGATGTAGAAGGCTTATCCTCAAAGCCATGCGACACAAATGATTCAGATTCAAATACTTGCGATATAATTGATATAGCTTAAAATGCAGGCGAAACAACGAGTTAGTTTCAAATCCAAGCGAAACACATGATTTACCTTCAAATTAATGCAAAGTGGAAGGCTTATCTTCAAAGCCATGCAACACAAATGATTTAGCTTCAAATACTTGCAATATAATTGATATAGCATCAAATGCAGGAAAAACAAACGAGTTAGCTTCAAATCCAAGCGAAACAGATGATTTAGTTTCAAATCAATGCGAAGTAGAAGGCTTATCTTCAAAGCCATGCGACACACATGATTTAGCTTCAAATACTTGCGATATAATTTATATAGCTTCAAATGCAGGCAAAACAAACGAGTTAGCTTCAAATCTGTGCGAAACACATGATTTAGCTTCAAATTCATGCGAAACACATGGTTTAGCTTCATATTCTTGCGAAACAAATGGTTTAGATTCAGATACTTGTGATAAACATGATTTAGCTTCAAATGCAGGCGAAACAAACGAGTTAGTTTCAAATCCATGCGAAACCCCTTGATTTAGCTTCAAATCCATGCGAAACACATGAATTAGTTTCAAATCAATGCGAAACACATGGTTTAGCTTCATATTCTTGCGAAACAAATGGTTTAGATTCAGATACTTGTGATAAACATGATTTAGCTTCAAATGCAGGCGAAACAAACGAGTTAGTTTCAAATCCACGTGAAACACAAGATTTACCTTCAAATCCATGCGAAACACATGTTTTAGTTACAAATCAATGCGAAGTAGTAGGCATAGCATCATATCCATGCGAAGCAAATGATTTAGATTCACATACTTGCGATATAAATGATATAGCTTCAAATGCAGGCGAAACAAACGAGTTAGCTTCAAATCCAAGCGAAACACATGATTTACCTTCAAATTAATGCAAAGAGGAAGGCTTATCTTCAAAGCCACGCGACACAAATGATTTAGCTTCAAATACTTGCGAACCACACGATTTAGTTTCAAATTAATGTGAAGTAGAAGGCTTAGCTTCAAATCCGTGCGAAACACATGATTTAGATTCAAATCAATGCGAAGCAGAAGGCTTAGCTTCAAATCCATGCGAAACAAATGATTTAGTTTCACATACTTGCGATATAAATGATATAGCTTCAAATGCAGGCGAAACAAACGAGTTAGCTTCAAATCCAAGCGAAACACAAGATTTAGTGTCAAATCAATGCGAAGTAGAAGCCTTAGCTTCAACTCCATGCGAAATAAATGCTTTAGATTCACAGACTTGCAATATAAATGATATAGCTCCAAATAAGGGCGAATCAAACGAGTTAGCATCAAATCTGTGCGAAACACATGATTTAGCTTCAAATTCATGCGAAACACATGGTTTAGCTTCATATTCTTGCGAAACAAATGGTTTCTATTCAGATAATTGTGATAAACATGATTTAGCTTCAAATCCAAGCGAAACACATGATTTAATGTCAAATCAATGCGAAGTAGTAGACATAGCTTCATATCCATGCGAAACATATGATTTAGCTTCACATACTAGCGATATAAATGATATAGCCTCAAATGCAGGCGAAACAAACGACTTAGCTTCAAATCCAAGCGAAACACATGGTTTATTTTCGAATCAATGCGAAGTAGAAGGCTTATCCTCAAAGCCATGCGAAACAAATCGTTTAGCTTCAATTACTTGCGATATAATTGATAAAGCTTCAAATGCAGGCGAAACAAACGAGTTAGCTTCAAATCCAAGCGAAACAGATGATTTAGTTTCAAATCAATGCGAAGTAGAAGGCTTAGCTTCAAATCCATGAGACACAAATGATTTAGCTTCAAATACTTGCGATAGAAGTGATATAGCTTCAATGCAGGCGAAACAAACGAGTTAGATTCAAAGCCATGCGACACAAATGATTTAGCTTCAAATTCTTGCGATATAATTGATACAGCATCAAATGCAGGCGAAACAAACGAGTTAGCTTCAAATCCAAGCGAATCACATGATTTAGTGTCAAATCAATGCGAAGTAGAAGTCTTAGCTTCAACTCCATGCGAAACAAATGATTTAGCTTCACAGACTTGCGATATAAATGATATAACTTTAAATAAGGGCGAAACAAACGAGTTAGCATCAAATCCAAGCGAAACACATGGTTTAGCTTCATATTCTTGCGAAACAAATGGTTTAGCTTCATATATTTGCGATATCAATGATGTAGCTTCAAATACATGCGAAACAAACGAGTTACTTTCAAATCCAAGCGAAACACATGATTTAGTTTCAAATCAATGCGAAGCAGAAGGCTTAGCTTCAAATCTGTGCGAAACACATGATTTAGCTTCAAATCCATGCGAACCACACGATTTAGTTTCAAATTAATGTGAAGTAGAAGGCTTAGCTTCAAATCCGTGCGAAACACATGATTTAGATTCAAATCAATGCGAAGCAGAAGGCTTAGCTTCAAATCCATGCGAAACAAATGATTTAGTTTCACATACTTGCGATATAAATGATATAGCTTCAAATGCAGGCGAAACAAACGAGTTAGCTTCAAATCCAAGCGAAACACATGATTTAGTTACAAATCAATGCGAAGTAGAAGGTTTAGCTTCAAATCCAAGCGAAACACATGATTTACCTTCAAATTAATGCAAAGTGGAAGGCTTATACTCAAAGCCATGCGACACAAATGGTTTAGATTCAGATACTTGTCATAAACATAATTTAGCTTCAAATGCAGGCGAAACAAACGAGTTAGTTTCACATCCATGCGGAACACATGATTTAGCTTCAAATGCATGCGAAACACATGATTTAGTTTCAAATCAATGCGAAGTAGTAGACATAGCTTCATATCCATGCGAAACAAATGATTTAGCTTCACATACTTGCGATATAAATGATATAGCCTCAAATGCAGGCGAAACAAACGAGTTAGCTTCAAATCCAAGCGAAACACATGATTTAGTGTCAAATCAATGCGAAGTAGAAGCCTTAGCTTCAACTCCATGCGAAACAAATGATTTAGCTTCACAGACTTGCGATATAAATGATATAGCTTCAAATGCAGGCGAAACAAACGAGTTACCTTCAAATCCAAGCGAAACACATGATTTACCTTCAAATTAATGCAAAGTAGAAGGCTTATCTTCAAAGCCATGCAACACAAATGATTTAGCTTCAAATACTTGCGATATAATTGATATAGCTTCAAATGCAGGCGAAACAAACGAGTTAGCTTCAAATCTGTGCGAAATACATGATTTAGCTTCAAATTCATGCGAAACACATGATTTAGCTTCATATTCTTGCGAAACAAATGGTTTAGATTCAGATAATTGTGATAAACATGATTTAGCTACAAATGCAGGCGAAACAATCGAGTTACCTTCAAATCCAAGCGAAACACATGATTTACCTTCAAACTAATGCAAAGTAGAAGGCTTATCTTCAAAGCCATGCGACACAAATGATTTAGCTTCAAATACTTGCGATATAATTGATATAGCTTCAAATGCAGGCGAAACAAACGAATTAGCTTCAAATCTGTGCGAAACACATGATTTAGCTTAAAATTCATGCGAAACACATGGTTTAGCTTCATATTCTTGCGAAACAAATTGTTTAGATTCAGATACTTGTGATAAACATAATTTAGCTTCAAATGCAGGCGAAACAGAGTTAGCTTCACATGCATGCGAAACACATGATTTAGCTTCAAATCCATGCGAAACACATGATGTAGTTTCAAATCAATGCGAAGTAGTAGACATAGCTTCATATCCATGCGAAACAAATGATTTAGCTTCACATACTTGCGATATAAATGATATAGTCTCAAATGCAGGCGAAACAAACGAGTTAGCTTCAAATCCAAGCGAAACACATGATTTAGTGTCAAATCAATGCGAAGTAGAAGCCTTAGCTTCAACTCCATGCGAAACAAATGATTTAGCTTCACAGACTTGCGATATAAATGATATAGATTCAAATGCAGGCGAAACAAACGAGTTAGCTTCAAAACTGTGCGAAACACATGATTTAGCTTCAAATACATGCGAAACACATGATTTTGTTTCACATCAATGCGAAGTAGTAGACATAGCTTCATATCCATGCGAAACAAATGATTTAGCTTCACATACTTGCGATATAAATGATATAGCCTCAAATGCAGGCGAAACAAACGAGTTAGCTTCAAATCCAAGCGAAACACATGATTTACCTTCAAATTAATGCGAAGTAGAAGGCTTATCCTCAAAGCCATGCGACACGAATGATTCAGCTTCAAATACTTGCGATATAATTGATTTAGCTTCAAATGCAGGCGAAACAAACGAGTTAGTTTCAAATCCACGTGAAACATAAGATTTACCTTCAAATCCAGGCGAAACACATGTTTTAGTTACAAATCAATGCGAAGTAGTAGGCATAGCATCATATCCATGCGAAGCAAATGATTTAGTTTCACATACTTGCGATATAAATGATATAGCTTCAAATGCAGGCGAAACAAATGAGTTAGCTTCAAATCCAAGCGAAACACATGATTTACCTTCAAATTAATGCGAAGTAGAAGGCTTATCCTCAAAGCCATGCGACACAAATGATTCAGATTCAAATACTTGCGATATAATTGATATAGCTTCAAATGCAGGCGAAACAAACGAGTTAGCTTCAAATCTGTGCGAAATACATGATTTAGCTTCAAATTCATGCGAAACACATGATTTAGCTTCATATTCTTGCGAAACAAATGGTTTAGATTCAGATAATTGTGATAAACATGATTTAGCTACAAATGCAGGCGAAACAATCGAGTTACCTTCAAATCCAAGCGAAACACATGATTTACCTTCAAACTAATGCAAAGTAGAAGGCATATCTTCAAAGCCATGCGACACAAATGATTTAGCTTCAAATACTTGCGATATAATTGATATAGCTTCAAATGCAGGCGAAACAAACGAGTTAGCTTCAAATCTGTGCGAAACACATGATTTAGCTTAAAATTCATGCGAAACACATGGTATAGCTTCATATTCTTGCGAAACAAATTGTTTAGATTCAGATACTTGTGATAAACATAATTTAGCTTCAAATGCAGGCGAAACAGAGTTAGCTTCACATCCATGCGAAACACATGATTTAGCTTCAAATCCATGCGAAACACATGATGTAGTTTCAAATCAATGCGAAGTAGTAGACATAGCTTCATATCCATGCGAAACAAATGATTTAGCTTCACATACTTGCGATATAATTGATATAGCTACAAATGCAGGCGAAACAAACGAGTTAGCTTCAAATTCAAACGAAACACATGATTTACCTTCAAATTAATGCGAAGTAGGAGGCTTATCCTCAAAGCCATGCGACACAAATGATTCAGATTCAAATACTTGCGATATAAATGATATAGCTTCAAATGCAGGCGAAAGAAACAAGTTAGCTTCAAATCCAAGCGAAACACATGGTTTAGTTTCAAATCAATGAGAAGCAGAAGGCTTAGCTTCAAATCCATGCGAAACACATGATTTACCTTCAAATTAATGCAAAGAGGATGGCTTATCTTCAAAGCCATGCGACGCAAATGATTTAGTTTCAAATTCATGCGAAACACATGGTTTAGCTTCAAATCAAAGCGAAACAAATGATTTGGCTTCAAATCAATGCGATGTAGAAGGCTTATCCTCAAAGCCATGCGACACAAATGATTCAGATTCAAATACTTGCGATATAATTGATATAGCTTAAAATGCAGGCGAAACAACGAGTTAGTTTCAAATCCAAGCGAAACACATGATTTACCTTCAAATTAATGCAAAGTGGAAGGCTTATCTTCAAAGCCATGCAACACAAATGATTTAGCTTCAAATACTTGCAATATAATTGATATAGCATCAAATGCAGGAAAAACAAACGAGTTAGCTTCAAATCCAAGCGAAACAGATGATTTAGTTTCAAATCAATGCGAAGTAGAAGGCTTATCTTCAAAGCCATGCGACACACATGATTTAGCTTCAAATACTTGCGATATAATTTATATAGCTTCAAATGCAGGCAAAACAAACGAGTTAGCTTCAAATCTGTGCGAAACACATGATTTAGCTTCAAATTCATGCGAAACACATGGTTTAGCTTCATATTCTTGCGAAACAAATGGTTTAGATTCAGATACTTGTGATAAACATGATTTAGCTTCAAATGCAGGCGAAACAAACGAGTTAGTTTCAAATCCATGCGAAACCCCTTGATTTAGCTTCAAATCCATGCGAAACACATGAATTAGTTTCAAATCAATGCGAAACACATGGTTTAGCTTCATATTCTTGCGAAACAAATGGTTTAGATTCAGATACTTGTGATAAACATGATTTAGCTTCAAATGCAGGCGAAACAAACGAGTTAGTTTCAAGTCCACGTGAAACACAAGATTTACCTTCAAATCCATGCGAAACACATGTTTTAGTTACAAATCAATGCGAAGTAGTAGGCATAGCATCATATCCATGCGAAGCAAATGATTTAGATTCACATACTTGCGATATAAATGATATAGCTTCAAATGCAGGCGAAACAAACGAGTTAGCTTCAAATCCAAGCGAAACACATGATTTACCTTCAAATTAATGCAAAGAGGAAGGCTTATCTTCAAAGCCACGCGACACAAATGATTTAGCTTCAAATACTTGCGAACCACACGATTTAGTTTCAAATTAATGTGAAGTAGAAGGCTTAGCTTCAAATCCGTGCGAAACACATGATTTAGATTCAAATCAATGCGAAGCAGAAGGCTTAGCTTCAAATCCATGCGAAACAAATGATTTAGTTTCACATACTTGCGATATAAATGATATAGCTTCAAATGCAGGCGAAACAAACGAGTTAGCTTCAAATCCAAGCGAAACACAAGATTTAGTGTCAAATCAATGCGAAGTAGAAGCCTTAGCTTCAACTCCATGCGAAATAAATGCTTTAGATTCACAGACTTGCGATATAAATGATATAGCTCCAAATAAGGGCGAATCAAACGAGTTAGCATCAAATCTGTGCGAAACACATGATTTAGCTTCAAATTCATGCGAAACACATGGTTTAGCTTCATATTCTTGCGAAACAAATGGTTTCTATTCAGATAATTGTGATAAACATGATTTAGCTTCAAATCCAAGCGAAACACATGATTTAATGTCAAATCAATGCGAAGTAGTAGACATAGCTTCATATCCATGCGAAACATATGATTTAGCTTCACATACTAGCGATATAAATGATATAGCCTCAAATGCAGGCGAAACAAACGACTTAGCTTCAAATCCAAGCGAAACACATGGTTTATTTTCGAATCAATGCGAAGTAGAAGGCTTATCCTCAAAGCCATGCGAAACAAATCGTTTAGCTTCAATTACTTGCGATATAATTGATAAAGCTTCAAATGCAGGCGAAACAAACGAGTTAGCTTCAAATCCAAGCGAAACAGATGATTTAGTTTCAAATCAATGCGAAGTAGAAGGCTTAGCTTCAAATCCATGAGACACAAATGATTTAGCTTCAAATACTTGCGATAGAAGTGATATAGCTTCAATGCAGGCGAAACAAACGAGTTAGATTCAAAGCCATGCGACACAAATGATTTAGCTTCAAATTCTTGCGATATAATTGATACAGCATCAAATGCAGGCGAAACAAACGAGTTAGCTTCAAATCCAAGCGAATCACATGATTTAGTGTCAAATCAATGCGAAGTAGAAGTCTTAGCTTCAACTCCATGCGAAACAAATGATTTAGCTTCACAGACTTGCGATATAAATGATATAGCTTTAAATAAGGGCGAAACAAACGAGTTAGCATCAAATCCAAGCGAAACACATGGTTTAGCTTCATATTCTTGCGAAACAAATGGTTTAGCTTCATATATTTGCGATATCAATGATGTAGCTTCAAATACATGCGAAACAAACGAGTTACTTTCAAATCCAAGCGAAACACATGATTTAGTTTCAAATCAATGCGAAGCAGAAGGCTTAGCTTCAAATCTGTGCGAAACACATGATTTAGCTTCAAATCCATGCGAACCACACGATTTAGTTTCAAATTAATGTGAAGTAGAAGGCTTAGCTTCAAATCCGTGCGAAACACATGATTTAGATTCAAATCAATGCGAAGCAGAAGGCTTAGCTTCAAATCCATGCGAAACAAATGATTTAGTTTCACATACTTGCGATATAAATGATATAGCCTCAAATGCAGGCGAAACAAACGAGTTAGCTTCAAATCCAAGCGAAACACATGATTTAGTGTCAAATTAATGCAAAGTAGAAGGCTTATCTTCAAAGCCATGCAACACAAATGATTTAACTTCAAATACTTGCGATATAATTGATATAGATTCAAATGCAGGCGAAACAAACGAGTTAGCTTCAAATCTGTGCGAAATACATGATTTAGCTTCAAATTCATGCGAAACACATGATTTAGCTTCATATTCTTGCGAAACAAATGGTTTAGATTCAGATAATTGTGATAAACATGATTTAGCTACAAATGCAGGCGAAACAATCGAGTTACCTTCAAATCCAAGCGAAACACATGATTTACCTTCAAACTAATGCAAAGTAGAAGGCTTATCTTCAAAGCCATGCGACACAAATGATTTAGCTTCAAATACTTGCGATATAATTGATATAGCTTCAAATGCAGGCGAAACAAACGAATTAGCTTCAAATCTGTGCGAAACACATGATTTAGCTTAAAATTCATGCGAAACACATGGTTTAGCTTCATATTCTTGCGAAACAAATTGTTTAGATTCAGATACTTGTGATAAACATAATTTAGCTTCAAATGCAGGCGAAACAGAGTTAGCTTCACATGCATGCGAAACACATGATTTAGCTTCAAATCCATGCGAAACACATGATGTAGTTTCAAATCAATGCGAAGTAGTAGACATAGCTTCATATCCATGCGAAACAAATGATTTAGCTTCACATACTTGCGATATAAATGATATAGTCTCAAATGCAGGCGAAACAAACGAGTTAGCTTCAAATCCAAGCGAAACACATGATTTAGTGTCAAATCAATGCGAAGTAGAAGCCTTAGCTTCAACTCCATGCGAAACAAATGATTTAGCTTCACAGACTTGCGATATAAATGATATAGATTCAAATGCAGGCGAAACAAACGAGTTAGCTTCAAAACTGTGCGAAACACATGATTTAGCTTCAAATACATGCGAAACACATGATTTTGTTTCACATCAATGCGAAGTAGTAGACATAGCTTCATATCCATGCGAAACAAATGATTTAGCTTCACATACTTGCGATATAAATGATATAGCCTCAAATGCAGGCGAAACAAACGAGTTAGCTTCAAATCCAAGCGAAACACATGATTTACCTTCAAATTAATGCGAAGTAGAAGGCTTATCCTCAAAGCCATGCGACACGAATGATTCAGCTTCAAATACTTGCGATATAATTGATTTAGCTTCAAATGCAGGCGAAACAAACGAGTTAGTTTCAAATCCACGTGAAACATAAGATTTACCTTCAAATCCATGCGAAACACATGTTTTAGTTACAAATCAATGCGAAGTAGTAGGCATAGCATCATATCCATGCGAAGCAAATGATTTAGTTTCACATACTTGCGATATAAATGATATAGCTTCAAATGCAGGCGAAACAAATGAGTTAGCTTCAAATCCAAGCGAAACACATGATTTACCTTCAAATTAATGCGAAGTAGAAGGCTTATCCTCAAAGCCATGCGACACAAATGATTCAGATTCAAATACTTGCGATATAATTGATATAGCTTCAAATGCAGGCGAAACAAACGAGTTAGCTTCAAATCTGTGCGAAATACATGATTTAGCTTCAAATTCATGCGAAACACATGGTTTAGCTTCATATTCTTGCGAAAAAAATTGTTTAGATTCAGATACTTGTGATAAACATAATTTAGCTTCAAATGCAGGCGAAACAGAGTTAGCTTCACATCCATGCGAAACACATGATTTAGCTTCAAATCCATGCGAAACACATGATGTAGTTTCAAATCAATGCGAAGTAGTAGACATAGCTTCATATCCATGCGAAACAAATGATTTAGCTTCACATACTTGCGATATAAATGATATAGCCTCAAATGCAGGCGAAACAAACGAGTTAGCTTCAAATCCAAGCGAAACACATGATTTAGTGTCAAATCAATGCGAAGTAGAAGCCTTAGCTTCAACTCCATGCGAAACAAATGATTTAGCTTCACAGACTTGCGATATAAATGATATAGATTCAAATGCAGGCGAAACAAACGAGTTAGCTTCAAAACTGTGCGAAACACATGATTTAGCTTCAAATACATGCGAAACACATGATTTTGTTTCACATCAATGCGAAGTAGTAGACATAGCTTCATATCCATGCGAAACAAATGATTTAGCTTCACATACTTGCGATATAAATGATATAGCCTCAAATGCATGCGAAACAAACGAGTTAGCTTCAAATCCAAGCGAAACACATGATTTAGTTCCAAATCAATGCGAAGTAGAAGGCTTATCCTCAAAGCCATGCGACACAAATGATTTAGCTTCAAATACTTGCGATATAATTGATACAGCATCAAATGCAGCGAAACAAACGAGTTAGCTTCAAATCCATGCGAAACGCATGATTTAGTGTCAAATCAATGCGAAGTAAAAGCCTTAGCTTCAACTCCATGCGACACAAATGATTCTGCTTCAAATACTTGCTATATGATTGATTTAGCTTCAAATGCATGCGAAACAAACAACTTAGCTACAAATCCAAGCGAAACACATGATTTAGTTTCAAATCAATGCGAAGTAGTAGACATAGCTTCATATCCATGCGAAACAAATGGTTTAGATTCAGATATTTGTGATAAACATGATTTAGCTTCAAATGCAGGCGAAACAAACGAGATAGTTTCAACTCCATGCGAAACACATGATTTACCTTCAAATCCATGCGAAACACATGATTTAGTTACAAATCAATGCGAAGTAGTAGGCATAGCTTCATATCCATGCGAAAGAAATGATTTAGTTTCACATACTTGCGATATAAATGATATAGCTTCAAATGCAGGCGAAACAAACGAGTTACCTTCAAATCCAAGCGAAACACATGATTTACCTTCAAATTAATGCAAAGTAGAAGGCTTATCTTCAAAGCCATGCGACACAAATGATTTAGCTTCAAATACTTGCGATATAATTGATATAGCTTCAAATGCAGGCGAAACAAACGAGTTAGCTTCAAATCTGTGCGAAACACATGACTTAGCTTCAAATTCATGCGAAACACATGGTTTAGCTTCATATTCTTGCGAAACAAATGGTTTAGATTCAGATAATTGTGATAAACATGATTTAGCTACAAATGCAGGCGAAACAATCGAGTTACCTTCAAATCCAAGCGAAACACATGATTTACCTTCAAATTAATGCAAAGTAGAAGGCTTATCTTCAAAGCCATGCGACACAAATGATTTAGCTTCAAATACTTGCGATATAATTGATATAGCTTCAAATGCAGGCGAAACAAACGAGTTAGCTTCAAATCTGTGCGAAACACATGATTTAGCTTAAAATTCATGCGAAACACATGGTTTAGCTTCATATTCTTGCGAAAAAGATTGTTTAGATTCAGATACTTGTGATAAACATAATTTAGCTTCAAATGCAGGCGAAACAGAGTTAGCTTCACATCCATGCGAAACACATGATTTAGCTTCAAATCCATGCGAAACACATGATGTAGTTTCAAATCAATGCGAAGTAGTAGACATAGCTTCATATCCATGCGAAACAAATGATTTAGCTTCACATACTTGCGATATAAATGATATAGCCTCAAATGCAGGCGAAACAAACGAGTTAGCTTCAAATCCAAGCGAAACACATGATTTAGTGTCAAATCAATGCGAAGTAGAAGCCTTAGCTTCAACTCCATGCGAAACAAATGATTTAGCTTCACAGACTTGCGATATAAATGATATAGATTCAAATGCAGGCGAAACAAACGAGTTAGCTTCAAAACTGTGCGAAACACATGATTTAGCTTCAAATACATGCGAAACACATGATTTTGTTTCACATCAATGCGAAGTAGTAGACATAGCTTCATATCCATGCGAAACAAATGATTTAGCTTCACATACTTGCGATATAAATGATATAGCCTCAAATGCAGGCGAAACAAACGAGTTAGCTTCAAATCCAAGCGAAACACATGATTTACCTTCAAATTAATGCGAAGTAGAAGGCTTATCCTCAAAGCCATGCGACACAAATGAATCAGCTTCAAATACTTGCGATATAATTGATTTAGCTTCAAATGCAGGCGAAACAAACGAGTTAGTTTCAAATCCACGTGAAACACAAGATTTACCTTCAAATCCATGCGAAACACATGTTTTAGTTACAAATCAATGCGAAGTAGTAGGCATAGCATCATATCCATGCGAAGCAAATGATTTAGATTCACATACTTGCGATATAAATGATATAGCTTCAAATGCAGGCGAAACAAACGAGTTAGCTTCAAATCCAAGCGAAACACATGATTTACCTTCAAATTAATGCAAAGAGGAAGGCTTATCTTCAAAGCCACGCGACACAAATGATTTAGCTTCAAATACTTGCGAACCACACGATTTAGTTTCAAATTAATGTGAAGTAGAAGGCTTAGCTTCAAATCCGTGCGAAACACATGATTTAGATTCAAATCAATGCGAAGCAGAAGGCTTAGCTTCAAATCCATGCGAAACAAATGATTTAGTTTCACATACTTGCGATATAAATGATATAGCTTCAAATGCAGGCGAAACAAACGAGTTAGCTTCAAATCCAAGCGAAACACAAGATTTAGTGTCAAATCAATGCGAAGTAGAAGCCTTAGCTTCAACTCCATGCGAAATAAATGCTTTAGATTCACAGACTTGCGATATAAATGATATAGCTCCAAATAAGGGCGAATCAAACGAGTTAGCATCAAATCTGTGCGAAACACATGATTTAGCTTCAAATTCATGCGAAACACATGGTTTAGCTTCATATTCTTGCGAAACAAATGGTTTCTATTCAGATAATTGTGATAAACATGATTTAGCTTCAAATCCAAGCGAAACACATGATTTAATGTCAAATCAATGCGAAGTAGTAGACATAGCTTCATATCCATGCGAAACATATGATTTAGCTTCACATACTAGCGAAATAAATGATATAGCCTCAAATGCAGGCGAAACAAACGACTTAGCTTCAAATCCAAGCGAAACACATGGTTTATTTTCGAATCAATGCGAAGTAGAAGGCTTATCCTCAAAGCCATGCGAAACAAATCGTTTAGCTTCAATTACTTGCGATATAATTGATAAAGCTTCAAATGCAGGCGAAACAAACGAGTTAGCTTCAAATCCAAGCGAAACAGATGATTTAGTTTCAAATCAATGCGAAGTAGAAGGCTTAGCTTCAAATCCATGAGACACAAATGATTTAGCTTCAAATACTTGCGATAGAAGTGATATAGCTTCAATGCAGGCGAAACAAACGAGTTAGATTCAAAGCCATGCGACACAAATGATTTAGCTTCAAATTCTTGCGATATAATTGATACAGCATCAAATGCAGGCGAAACAAACGAGTTAGCTTCAAATCCAAGCGAAACACATGATTTAGTGTCAAATCAATGCGAAGTAGAAGTCTTAGCTTCAACTCCATGCGAAACAAATGATTTAGCTTCACAGACTTGCGATATAAATGATATAGCTTTAAATAAGGGCGAAACAAACGAGTTAGCATCAAATCCAAGCGAAACACATGGTTTAGCTTCATATTCTTGCGAAACAAATGGTTTAGCTTCATATATTTGCGATATCAATGATGTAGCTTCAAATACATGCGAAACAAACGAGTTACTTTCAAATCCAAGCGAAACACATGATTTAGTTTCAAATCAATGCGAAGCAGAAGGCTTAGCTTCAAATCTGTGCGAAACACATGATTTAGCTTCAAATCCATGCGAACCACACGATTTAGTTTCAAATTAATGTGAAGTAGAAGGCTTAGCTTCAAATCCGTGCGAAACACATGATTTAGATTCAAATCAATGCGAAGCAGAAGGCTTAGCTTCAAATCCATGCGAAACAAATGATTTAGTTTCACATACTTGCGATATAAATGATATAGATTCAAATGCAGGCGAAACAAACGAGTTAGCTTCAAATCCAAGCGAAACACATGATTTAGTTACAAATCAATGCGAAGTAGAAGGTTTAGCTTCAAATCCAAGCGAAACACATGATTTAGTTTCAAATCAATGCGAAGTAGTAGACATAGCTTCATATCCATGCGAAACAAATGATTTAGCTTCACATACTTGCGATATAAATGATATAGCCTCAAATGCAGGCGAAACAAACGAGTTAGCTTCAAATCCAAGCGAAACACATGATTTAGTGTCAAATCAATGCGAAGTAGAAGCCTTAGCTTCAACTCCATGCGAAACAAATGATTTAGCTTCACAGACTTGCGATATAAATGATATAGCTTCAAATGCAGGCGAAACAAACGAGTTACCTTCAAATCCAAGCGAAACACATGATTTACCTTCAAATTAATGCAAAGTAGAAGGCTTATCTTCAAAGCCATGCAACACAAATGATTTAGCTTCAAATACTTGCGATATAATTGATATAGCTTCAAATGCAGGCGAAACAAACGAGTTAGCTTCAAATCTGTGCGAAATACATGATTTAGCTTCAAATTCATGCGAAACACATGATTTAGCTTCATATTCTTGCGAAACAAATGGTTTAGATTCAGATAATTGTGATAAACATGATTTAGCTACAAATGCAGGCGAAACAATCGAGTTACCTTCAAATCCAAGCGAAACACATGATTTACCTTCAAACTAATGCAAAGTAGAAGGCTTATCTTCAAAGCCATGCGACACAAATGATTTAGCTTCAAATACTTGCGATATAATTGATATAGCTTCAAATGCAGGCGAAACAAACGAATTAGCTTCAAATCTGTGCGAAACACATGATTTAGCTTAAAATTCATGCGAAACACATGGTTTAGCTTCATATTCTTGCGAAACAAATTGTTTAGATTCAGATACTTGTGATAAACATAATTTAGCTTCAAATGCAGGCGAAACAGAGTTAGCTTCACATGCATGCGAAACACATGATTTAGCTTCAAATCCATGCGAAACACATGATGTAGTTTCAAATCAATGCGAAGTAGTAGACATAGCTTCATATCCATGCGAAACAAATGATTTAGCTTCACATACTTGCGATATAAATGATATAGCCTCAAATGCAGGCGAAACAAACGAGTTAGCTTCAAATCCAAGCGAAACACATGATTTAGTGTCAAATCAATGCGAAGTAGAAGCCTTAGCTTCAACTCCATGCGAAACAAATGATTTAGCTTCACAGACTTGCGATATAAATGATATAGATTCAAATGCAGGCGAAACAAACGAGTTAGCTTCAAAACTGTGCGAAACACATGATTTAGCTTCAAATACATGCGAAACACATGATTTTGTTTCACATCAATGCGAAGTAGTAGACATAGCTTCATATCCATGCGAAACAAATGATTTAGCTTCACATACTTGCGATATAAATGATATAGCCTCAAATGCAGGCGAAACAAACGAGTTAGCTTCAAATCCAAGCGAAACACATGATTTACCTTCAAATTAATGCGAAGTAGAAGGCTTATCCTCAAAGCCATGCGACACGAATGATTCAGCTTCAAATACTTGCGATATAATTGATTTAGCTTCAAATGCAGGCGAAACAAACGAGTTAGTTTCAAATCCACGTGAAACATAAGATTTACCTTCAAATCCATGCGAAACACATGTTTTAGTTACAAATCAATGCGAAGTAGTAGGCATAGCATCATATCCATGCGAAGCAAATGATTTAGTTTCACATACTTGCGATATAAATGATATAGCTTCAAATGCAGGCGAAACAAACGAGTTAGCTTCAAATCCAAGCGAAACACATGATTTACCTTCAAATTAATGCGAAGTAGAAGGCTTATCCTCAAAGCCATGCGACACAAATGATTCAGATTCAAATACTTGCGATATAATTGATATAGCTTCAAATGCAGGCGAAACAAACGAGTTAGCTTCAAATCTGTGCGAAATACATGATTTAGCTTCAAATTCATGCGAAACACATGATTTAGCTTCATATTCTTGCGAAACAAATGGTTTAGATTCAGATAATTGTGATAAACATGATTTAGCTACAAATGCAGGCGAAACAATCGAGTTACCTTCAAATCCAAGCGAAACACATGATTTACCTTCAAACTAATGCAAAGTAGAAGGCTTATCTTCAAAGCCATGCGACACAAATGATTTAGCTTCAAATACTTGCGATATAATTGATATAGCTTCAAATGCAGGCGAAACAAACGAATTAGCTTCAAATCTGTGCGAAACACATGATTTAGCTTAAAATTCATGCGAAACACATGGTTTAGCTTCATATTCTTGCGAAACAAATTGTTTAGATTCAGATACTTGTGATAAACATAATTTAGCTTCAAATGCAGGCGAAACAGAGTTAGCTTCACATGCATGCGAAACACATGATTTAGCTTCAAATCCATGCGAAACACATGATGTAGTTTCAAATCAATGCGAAGTAGTAGACATAGCTCCATATCCATGCGAAACAAATGATTTAGCTTCACATACTTGCGATATAAATGATATAGCCTCAAATGCAGGCGAAACAAACGAGTTAGCTTCAAATCCAAGCGAAACACATGATTTAGTGTCAAATCAATGCGAAGTAGAAGCCTTAGCTTCAACTCCATGCGAAACAAATGATTTAGCTTCACAGACTTGCGATATAAATGATATAGATTCAAATGCAGGCGAAACAAACGAGTTAGCTTCAAAACTGTGCGAAACACATGATTTAGCTTCAAATACATGCGAAACACATGATTTTGTTTCACATCAATGCGAAGTAGTAGACATAGCTTCATATCCATGCGAAACAAATGATTTAGCTTCACATACTTGCGATATAAATGATATAGCCTCAAATGCAGGCGAAACAAACGAGTTAGCTTCAAATCCAAGCGAAACACATGATTTACCTTCAAATTAATGCGAAGTAGAAGGCTTATCCTCAAAGCCATGCGACACGAATGATTCAGCTTCAAATACTTGCGATATAATTGATTTAGCTTCAAATGCAGGCGAAACAAACGAGTTAGTTTCAAATCCACGTGAAACATAAGATTTACCTTCAAATCCATGCGAAACACATGTTTTAGTTACAAATCAATGCGAAGTAGTAGGCATAGCATCATATCCATGCGAAGCAAATGATTTAGTTTCACATACTTGCGATATAAATGATATAGCTTCAAATGCAGGCGAAACAAACGAGTTAGCTTCAAATCCAAGCGAAACACATGATTTACCTTCAAATTAATGCGAAGTAGAAGGCTTATCCTCAAAGCCATGCGACACAAATGATTCAGATTCAAATACTTGCGATATAATTGATATAGCTTCAAATACAGGCGAAACAAACGAGTTAGCTTCAAATCCAAGCGAAACACATGGTTTAGCTTCATATTCTTGCGAAACAAATGGTTTAGCTTCATATATTTGCGATATAAATGATGTAGCTTCAAATACATGCGAAACAAACGAGTTACTTTCAAATCCAAGCGAAACACATGATTTAGTTTCAAATCAATGCGAAGCAGAAGGCTTAGCTTCAAATCTGTGCGAAACACATGATTTAGCTTCAAATCCATGCGAACCACACGATTTAGTTTCAAATCAATGTGAAGTAGAAGGCTTAGCTTCAAATCCATGCGAAACACATGATTTAGATTCAAATCAATGCGAAGCAGAAGGCTTAGCTTCAAATCCATGCGAAACAAACGATTTAGTTTCACATACTTGCGAAATAAATGATATAGCTTCAAATGCAGGCGAAACAAACGAGTTAGCTTCAAATCCAAGCGAAACACATGATTTAGTTACAAATCAATGCGAAGTAGAAGGTTTAGCTTCAAATCCAAGCGAAACACATGATTTACCTTCAAATTAATGCGAAGTAGAAGGCTTATCCACAAAGCCATGCGACGCAAATGATTTAGCTTCAAATACTTGCGATACAATTCATATAGCTTCAAATGCATGCGAAACAAACGAGTTAGCTTCAAATCCAAGCGAAACACATGATTTAGTTCCAAATCAATGCGAAGTAGAAGGCTTATCCTCAAAGCCATGCGACACAAATGATTTAGCTTCAAATACTTGCGATATAATTGATACAGCATCAAATGCAGCGAAACAAACGAGTTAGCTTCAAATCCATGCGAAACGCATGATTTAGTGTCAAATCAATGCGAAGTAAAAGCCTTAGCTTCAACTCCATGCGACACAAATGATTCTGCTTCAAATACTTGCTATATGATTGATTTAGCTTCAAATGCATGCGAAACAAACAACTTAGCTACAAATCCAAGCGAAACACATGATTTAGTTTCAAATCAATGCGAAGTAGTAGACATAGCTTCATATCCATGCGAAACAAATGGTTTAGATTCAGATACTTGTGATAAACATGATTTAGCTTCAAATGCAGGCGAAACAAACGAGATAGTTTCAACTCCATGCGAAACACATGATTTACCTTCAAATCCATGCGAAACACATGATTTAGTTACAAATCAATGCGAAGTAGTAGGCATAGCTTCATATCCATGCGAAAGAAATGATTTAGTTTCACATACTTGCGATATAAATGATATAGCTTCAAATGCAGGCGAAACAAACGAGTTACCTTCAAATCCAAGCGAAACACATGATTTACCTTCAAATTAATGCAAAGTAGAAGGCTTATCTTCAAAGCCATGCGACACAAATGATTTAGCTTCAAATACTTGCGATATAATTGATATAGCTTCAAATGCAGGCGAAACAAACGAGTTAGCTTCAAATCTGTGCGAAACACATGACTTAGCTTCAAATTCATGCGAAACACATGGTTTAGCTTCATATTCTTGCGAAACAAATGGTTTAGATTCAGATAATTGTGATAAACATGATTTAGCTACAAATGCAGGCGAAACAATCGAGTTACCTTCAAATCCAAGCGAAACACATGATTTACCTTCAAATTAATGCAAAGTAGAAGGCTTATCTTCAAAGCCATGCGACACAAATGATTTAGCTTCAAATACTTGCGATATAATTGATATAGCTTCAAATGCAGGCGAAACAAACGAGTTAGCTTCAAATCTGTGCGAAACACATGATTTAGCTTAAAATTCATGCGAAACACATGGTTTAGCTTCATATTCTTGCGAAAAAAATTGTTTAGATTCAGATACTTGTGATAAACATAATTTAGCTTCAAATGCAGGCGAAACAGAGTTAGCTTCACATCCATGCGAAACACATGATTTAGCTTCAAATCCATGCGAAACACATGATGTAGTTTCAAATCAATGCGAAGTAGTAGACATAGCTTCATATCCATGCGAAACAAATGATTTAGCTTCACATACTTGCGATATAAATGATATAGCCTCAAATGCAGGCGAAACAAACGAGTTAGCTTCAAATCCAAGCGAAACACATGATTTAGTGTCAAATCAATGCGAAGTAGAAGCCTTAGCTTCAACTCCATGCGAAACAAATGATTTAGCTTCACAGACTTGCGATATAAATGATATAGATTCAAATGCAGGCGAAACAAACGAGTTAGCTTCAAAACTGTGCGAAACACATGATTTAGCTTCAAATACATGCGAAACACATGATTTTGTTTCACATCAATGCGAAGTAGTAGACATAGCTTCATATCCATGCGAAACAAATGATTTAGCTTCACATACTTGCGATATAAATGATATAGCCTCAAATGCAGGCGAAACAAACGAGTTAGCTTCAAATCCAAGCGAAACACATGATTTACCTTCAAATTAATGCGAAGTAGAAGGCTTATCCTCAAAGCCATGCGACACAAATGAATCAGCTTCAAATACTTGCGATATAATTGATTTAGCTTCAAATGCAGGCGAAACAAACGAGTTAGTTTCAAATCCACGTGAAACACAAGATTTACCTTCAAATCCATGCGAAACACATGTTTTAGTTACAAATCAATGCGAAGTAGTAGGCATAGCATCATATCCATGCGAAGCAAATGATTTAGTTTCACATACTTGCGATATAAATGATATAGCTTCAAATGCAGGCGAAACAAACGAGTTAGCTTCAAATCCAAGCGAAACACATGATTTACCTTCAAATTAATGCGAAGTAGAAGGCTTATCCTCAAAGCCATGCGACACAAATGATTCAGATTCAAATACTTGCGATATAATTGATATAGCTTCAAATGCAGGCGAAACAAACGAGTTAGCTTCAAATCCAAGCGAAACACATGGTTTAGCTTCATATTCTTGCGAAACAAATGGTTTAGCTTCATATATTTGCGATATAAATGATGTAGCTTCAAATACATGCGAAACAAACGAGTTACTTTCAAATCCAAGCGAAACACATGATTTAGTTTCAAATCAATGCGAAGCAGAAGGCTTAGCTTCAAATCTGTGCGAAACACATGATGTAGCTTCAAATCTGTGCGAAACACATGATGTAGCTTCAAATCTGTGCGAAACACATGATTTAGCTTAAAATTCATGCGAAACACATGGTTTAGCTTCACATACTTGCGATATAAATGATATAGCCTCAAATGCAGGCGAAACAAACGAGTTAGCTTCAAATCCAAGCGAAACACATGATTTAGTGTCAAATCAATGCGAAGTAGAAGCCTTAGCTTCAACTCCATGCGAAACAAATGATTTAGCTTCACAGACTTGCGATATAAATGATATAGATTCAAATGCAGGCGAAACAAACGAGTTAGCTTCAAAACTGTGCGAAACACATGATTTAGCTTCAAATACATGCGAAACACATGATTTTGTTTCACATCAATGCGAAGTAGTAGACATACTTTCATATCCATGCGAAACAAATGATTTAGCTTCACATACTTGCGATATAAATGATACAGCCTCAAATGCAGGCGAAACAAACGAGTTAGCTTCAAATCCAAGCGAAACACAAGATTTACCTTCAAATTAATGCGAAGTAGAAGGCTTATCCTCAAAGCCATGCGACACAAATGATTCAGCTTCAAATACTTGCGATATAATTGATTTAGCTTCAAATGCAGGCGAAACAAACGAGATGGCTTCAAATCCATGCGAAACACATGGTTTAGCTTCATATTCTTGCGAAACAAATGGTTTAGCTTCATATACTTGCGATATAAATGATATAGCTTCAAATGCAGGCGAAACAGACGAGTTAGCTTCAAATCCCAGCGAAACACATGGTTTAGTTTCAAATCAATGCGAAGTAGAAGGCTTAGCTTCACAAACATGAGAAACAAATGATTTAGCTTCAGATAATTGCAATATAATTGATAAAGCTTCAAAGGCAGGCGAAACAAACGAGTTAGATTCAAATCCAAGCAAAATAGATGATTTAGTTTCAGATCAATGCTAAGTAGAAGGCTTAGCTTCAAATCCGTGCGACACAAATGGTTTAGCTTCAAATACTTGCGATAGAAGTGATATAGCTTCAATGCAGGCGAAACAAACGAGTTAGCTTCAAAGCCATGCGACACAAATGATTTAGCTTCAAATACTTGCGATATAATTGATACAGCATCAAATGCAGGCGAAACAAACGAGTTAGCTTCAAATCCATGCGAAACACATGATTTAGTGTCAAATCAATGCGAAGTAGAAGCCTTAGCTTCAACTCCATGCGAAACAAATGATTTAGCTTCACAGACTTGCGATATAAATGATATAGCTTCAAATGCAGGCGAAATAAACGAGTTAGCTTCAAATCTGTGCGAAACACATGATTTAGCTTCAAATTCATGCGAAACACATTGCTTAGCTTCATATTCTTGCGAAACAAATGGTTTAGATTCAGATACTTGTCATAAACATAATTTAGCTTCAAATGCAGGCGAAACAAACGAGTTAGTTTCACATCCATGCGGAACACATGATTTAGCTTCAAATGCATGCGAAACACATGATTTAGTTTCAAATCAATGCGAAGTAGTAGACATAGCTTCATATCCATGCGAAACAAATGATTTAGCTTCACATACTTGCGATATAAATGATATAGCCTCAAATGCAGGCGAAACAAACGAGTTAGCTCAAATCTGTGCGAAATACATGATTTAGCTTCAAATTCATGCGAAACACATGGTTTAGCTTCATATTCTTGCGAAACAAATGGTTTAGATTCAGATAATTGTGATAAACATGATTTAGCTACAAATGCAGGCGAAACAATCGAGTTACCTTCAAATCCAAGCGAAACACATGATTTACCTTCAAATTAATGCAAAGTAGAAGGCTTATCTTCAAAGCCATGCGACACAAATGATTTAGCTTCAAATACTTGCGATATAATTGATATAGCTTCAAATGCAGGCGAAACAAACGAGTTAGCTTCAAATCTGTGCGAAACACATGACTTAGCTTCAAATTCATGCGAAACACATGGTTTAGCTTCATATTCTTGCGAAACAAATGGTTTAGATTCAGATAATTGTGATAAACATGATTTAGCTACAAATGCAGGCGAAACAATCGAGTTACCTTCAAATCCAAGCGAAACACATGATTTACCTTCAAATTAATGCAAAGTAGAAGGCTTATCTTCAAAGCCATGCGACACAAATGATTTAGCTTCAAATACTTGCGATATAATTGATATAGCTTCAAATGCAGGCGAAACAAACGAGTTAGCTTCAAATCTGTGCGAAACACATGATTTAGCTTAAAATTCATGCGAAACACATGGTTTAGCTTCATATTCTTGCGAAAAAAATTGTTTAGATTCAGATACTTGTGATAAACATAATTTAGCTTCAAATGCAGGCGAAACAGAGTTAGCTTCACATCCATGCGAAACACATGATTTAGCTTCAAATCCATGCGAAACACATGATGTAGTTTCAAATCAATGCGAAGTAGTAGACATAGCTTCATATCCATGCGAAACAAATGATTTAGCTTCACATACTTGCGATATAAATGATATAGCCTCAAATGCAGGCGAAACAAACGAGTTAGCTTCAAATCCAAGCGAAACACATGATTTAGTGTCAAATCAATGCGAAGTAGAAGCCTTAGCTTCAACTCCATGCGAAACAAATGATTTAGCTTCACAGACTTGCGATATAAATGATATAGATTCAAATGCAAGCGAAACAAACGAGTTAGCTTCAAAACTGTGCGAAACACATGATTTAGCTTCAAATACATGCGAAACACATGATTTTGTTTCACATCAATGCGAAGTAGTAGACGTAGCTTCATATCCATGCGAAACAAATGATTTAGCTTCACATACTTGCGATATAAATGATATAGCCTCAAATGCAGGCGAAACAAACGAGTTAGCTTCAAATCCAAGCGAAACACATGATTTACCTTCAAATTAATGCGAAGTAGAAGGCTTATCCTCAAAGCCATGCGACACAAATGAATCAGCTTCAAATACTTGCGATATAATTGATTTAGCTTCAAATGCAGGCGAAACAAACGAGTTAGTTTCAAATCCACGTGAAACACAAGATTTACCTTCAAATCCATGCGAAACACATGTTTTAGTTACAAATCAATGCGAAGTAGTAGGCATAGCATCATATCCATGCGAAGCAAATGATTTAGTTTCACATACTTGCGATATAAATGATATAGCTTCAAATGCAGGCGAAACAAACGAGTTAGCTTCAAATCCAAGCGAAACACATGATTTACCTTCAAATTAATGCGAAGTAGAAGGCTTATCCTCAAAGCCATGCGACACAAATGATTCAGATTCAAATACTTGCGATATAATTGATATAGCTTCAAATGCAGGCGAAACAAACGAGTTAGCTTCAAATCCAAGCGAAACACATGGTTTAGCTTCATATTCTTGCGAAACAAATGGTTTAGCTTCATATATTTGCGATATAAATGATGTAGCTTCAAATACATGCGAAACAAACGAGTTACTTTCAAATCCAAGCGAAACACATGATTTAGTTTCAAATCAATGCGAAGCAGAAGGCTTAGCTTCAAATCTGTGCGAAACACATGATGTAGCTTCAAATCTGTGCGAAACACATGATTTAGCTTAAAATTCATGCGAAACACATGGTTTAGCTTCACATACTTGCGATATAAATGATATAGCCTCAAATGCAGGCGAAACAAACGAGTTAGCTTCAAATCCAAGCGAAACACATGATTTAGTGTCAAATCAATGCGAAGTAGAAGCCTTAGCTTCAACTCCATGCGAAACAAATGATTTAGCTTCACAGACTTGCGATATAAATGATATAGATTCAAATGCAGGCGAAACAAACGAGTTAGCTTCAAAACTGTGCGAAACACATGATTTAGCTTCAAATACATGCGAAACACATGATTTTGTTTCACATCAATGCGAAGTAGTAGACATACTTTCATATCCATGCGAAACAAATGATTTAGCTTCACATACTTGCGATATAAATGATACAGCCTCAAATGCAGGCGAAACAAACGAGTTAGCTTCAAATCCAAGCGAAACACAAGATTTACCTTCAAATTAATGCGAAGTAGAAGGCTTATCCTCAAAGCCATGCGACACAAATGATTCAGCTTCAAATACTTGCGATATAATTGATTTAGCTTCAAATGCAGGCGAAACAAACGAGTTGGCTTCAAATCCATGCGAAACACATGGTTTAGCTTCATATTCTTGCGAAACAAATGGTTTAGCTTCATATACTTGCGATATAAATGATATAGCTTCAAATGCAGGCGAAACAGACGAGTTAGCTTCAAATCCCAGCGAAACACATGGTTTAGTTTCAAATCAATGCGAAGTAGAAGGCTTAGCTTCACAAACATGAGAAACAAATGATTTAGCTTCAGATAATTGCGATATAATTGATAAAGCTTCAAAGGCAGGCGAAACAAACGAGTTAGATTCAAATCCAAGCAAAATAGATGATTTAGTTTCAGATCAATGCTAAGTAGAAGGCTTAGCTTCAAATCCGTGCGACACAAATGATTTAGCTTCAAATACTTGCGATAGAAGTGATATAGCTTCAATGCAGGCGAAACAAACGAGTTAGCTTCAAAGCCATGCGACACAAATGATTTAGCTTCAAATACTTGCGATATAATTGATACAGCATCAAATGCAGGCGAAACAAACGAGTTAGCTTCAAATCCATGCGAAACACATGATTTAGTGTCAAATCAATGCGAAGTAGAAGCCTTAGCTTCAACTCCATGCGAAACAAATGATTTAGCTTCACAGACTTGCGATATAAATGATATAGCTTCAAATGCAGGCGAAACAAACGAGTTAGCTTCAAATCTGTGCGAAACACATGATTTAGCTTCAAATTCATGCGAGACACATGGCTTAGCTTCATATTCTTGCGAAACAAATGGTTTAGATTCAGATACTTGTCATAAACATAATTTAGCTTCAAATGCAGGCGAAACAAACGAGTTAGTTTCACATCCATGCGGAACACATGATTTAGCTTCAAATGCATGCGAAACACATGATTTAGTTTCAAATCAATGCGAAGTAGTAGACATAGCTTCATATCCATGCGAAACAAATGATTTAGCTTCACATACTTGCGATATAAATGATATAGCCTCAAATGCAGGCGAAACAAACGAGTTAGCTCAAATCTGTGCGAAATACATGATTTAGCTTCAAATTCATGCGAAACACATGGTTTAGCTTCATATTCTTGCGAAACAAATGGTTTAGATTCAGATAATTGTGATAAACATGATTTAGCTACAAATGCAGGCGAAACAATCGAGTTACCTTCAAATCCAAGCGAAACACATGATTTACCTTCAAACTAATGCAAAGTAGAAGGCTTATCTTCAAAGCCATGCGACACAAATGATTTAGCTTCAAATACTTGCGATATAATTGATATAGCTTCAAATGCAGGCGAAACAAACGAGTTAGCTTCAAATCTGTGCGAAACACATGATTTAGCTTAAAATTCATGCGAAACACATGGTTTAGCTTCATATTCTTGCGAAACAAATTGTTTAGATTCAGATACTTGTGATAAACATAATTTAGCTTCAAATGCAGGCGAAACAGAGTTAGCTTCACATGCATGCGAAACACATGATTTAGCTTCAAAT
This sequence comes from Megalopta genalis, assembly GCF_051020955.1. Taxonomy (NCBI): domain Eukaryota; kingdom Metazoa; phylum Arthropoda; class Insecta; order Hymenoptera; family Halictidae; genus Megalopta; species Megalopta genalis. The sequence goes on along the minus strand of NW_027476419.1, from coordinate 2,198 downwards.
CCATGCGAAACACATGATGTAGTTTCAAATCAATGCGAAGTAGTAGACATAGCTTCATATCCATGCGAAACAAATGATTTAGCTTCACATACTTGCGATATAAATGATATAGCCTCAAATGCAGGCGAAACAAACGAGTTAGCTTCAAATCCAAGCGAAACACATGATTTAGTGTCAAATCAATGCGAAGTAGAAGCCTTAGCTTCAACTCCATGCGAAACAAATGATTTAGCTTCACAGACTTGCGATAGAAATGATATAGATTCAAATGCAGGCGAAACAAACGAGTTAGCGTCAAAACTGTGCGAAACACATGATTTAGCTTCAAATACATGCGAAACACATGATTTTGTTTCACATCAATGCGAAGTAGTAGACATAGCTTCATATCCATGCGAAACAAATGATTTAGCTTCACATACTTGCGATATAAATGATATAGCCTCAAATGCAGGCGAAACAAACGAGTTAGCTTCAAATCCAAGCGAAACACATGATTTACCTTCAAATTAATGCGAAGTAGAAGGCTTATCCTCAAAGCCATGCGACACAAATGATTCAGCTTCAAATACTTGCGATATAATTGATTTAGCTTCAAATGCAGGCGAAACAAACGAGTTAGTTTCAAATCCACGTGAAACACAAGATTTACCTTCAAATCCATGCGAAACACATGTTTTAGTTACAAATCAATGCGAAGTAGTAGGCATAGCATCATATCCATGCGAAGCAAATGATTTAGTTTCACATACTTGCGATATAAATGATATAGCTTCAAATGCAGGCGAAACAAACGAGTTAGCTTCAAATCCAAGCGAAACACATGGTTTAGCTTCATATTCTTGCGAAACAAATGGTTTAGCTTCATATATTTGCGATATAAATGATGTAGCTTCAAATACATGCGAAACAAACGAGTTACTTTCAAATCCAAGCGAAACACATGATTTAGTTTCAAATCAATGCGAAGCAGAAGGCTTAGCTTCAAATCTGTGCGAAACACATGATTCAGCTTCAAATCCATGCGAACCACACGATTTAGTTTCAAATCAATGTGAAGTAGAAGGCTTAGCTTCAAATCCATGCGAAACACATGATTTAGATTCAAATCAATGCGAAGCAGAAGGCTTAGCTTCAAATTCATGCGAAACAAACGATTTAGTTTCACATACTTGCGAAATAAATGATATAGCTTCAAATGCAGGCGAAACAAACGAGTTAGCTTCAAATCCAAGCGAAACACATGATTTAGTTACAAATCAATGCGAAGTAGAAGGTTTAGCTTCAAATCCAAGCGAAACACATGATTTACCTTCAAATTAATGCGAAGTAGAAGGCTTATCCACAAAGCCATGCGACACAAATGATTTAGCTTCAAATACTTGCGATACAATTCATATAGCTTCAAATGCATGCGAAACAAACGAGTTAGCTTCAAATCCAAGCGAAACACATGATTTAGTTCCAAATCAATGCGAAGTAGAAGGCTTATCCTCAAAGCCATGCGACACAAATGATTTAGCTTCAAATTAATGCAAAGTGGAATGCTTATCCTCAAAGCCATGCGACCCAAATGATTTAGCTTCAAATACTTGCCATATAATTGATATAGCTTCAAATGCAGGCAAAACAAACGAGTTAGCTTCAAATCTGTGCGAAATACATGATTTAGCTTCAAATTCATGCGAAACACATGATTTAGCTTAAAATTCATGCGAAACACATGGTTTAGCTCCATATTCTTGCGAAACACATGATGTAGTTTCAAATCAATGCGAAGTAGTAGACATAGCTTCATATCCATGCGAAACAAATGATTTAGCTTCACATACTTGCGATATAAATGATATAGCCTCAAATGCAGGCGAAACAAACGAGTTAGCTTCAAATCCAAGCGAAACACATGATTTAGTGTCAAATCAATGCGAAGTAGAAGCCTTAGCTTCAACTCCATGCGAAACAAATGATTTAGCTTCACAGACTTGCGATATAAATGATATAGATTCAAATGCAGGCGAAACAAACGAGTTAGCTTCAAACTGTGCGAAACACATGATTTAGCTTCAAATACATGCGAAACACATGATTTTGTTTCACATCAATGCGAAGTAGTAGACATAGCTTCATATCCATGCGAAACAAATGATTTAGCTTCACATACTTGCGATATAAATGATATAGCCTCAAATGCAGGCGAA